>NC_057718.1:35835488-35871008 GCF_004010195.1 Chiloscyllium plagiosum | reverse complement strand
TGTCAAGGGGTGTGGTATGGGGGCGGGGCTTTAGGGGGAGGGCATGGGGGGAGGGGCTGTAGGGGGTGGGGCGTCGGGAGACCGCTTTGGCCTCGGCGCTGCCACAACAGCAGGAGGCGGCGAAAGGAGCCGGAAGCTTCCGGGCGGCGGTAGCTACCACTCCCTGATCCCCCCCCCCCCCCCCAAACCCCACTGAAAGGCGGCGGGAGGCAGTGAAGCGCCTCCTATCCACCCCCCACTCCCGGCTCCATCATTAGCTTCTCATCAACCCGGGGGAGGGGTGAAGAAAAAGCCCCCACAATATTTAAAAAAAGGGGGGCAGAATGGCGGCAAATATGTACAGGGTCGGAGGTAGGTGCCTGCGGCTGTTTGTTTATTGATTTAGTTCGGTGCCCGGGATGGGGGGGAGATGATCAGTTTAAGAATCGCCGGCTTCATTTATTAATTCCAGTTACTCTGTGAGCTATAGATTTAAATAATCATACCTTTCCATCGGAAATAATATCAGTGGGAAAGTTCATCTTCAGGACTCACTTGGTCGAAGATTTCTTCCTCCTCTTCTCCCCCCCCCCATTTAAAAAAAAACTACTCTTTAATATTTTTCAAAGTTGTTTGAAGTGGGTTACGTGACTTTTTATTTGCATCAGCTTTGTGTAAGGCGGTGGGTGGGAGGAAGTCAGTCACTCTGATCAGACACATTTCTTATCAGAGAGAGGAAAATGGCGAAGTGACATTCACCCTCAGTGCTAGGCCTGTACCTTAGAAACCCGGGGGTGCACTGACACCGCTCCTCCACACATCCCTCTTCCCCCCCCCCCCCCCCCCCATCTTTCACTGGCAGTACAACAGGCATTCCTCCCTAAATAATCAACCCAGAACTACCACCAATGCAACTAATAAACTCAAAAGCGGAATGCACATTTCATTTAAGGTGAAAAATGTCATCTTTTGATGTGCAGTTCTTTTCGCCTAAATAGCATGGCTGCAGCATCACCGGGCAGATAATCTGTGTTAGCTGGCACCAGTTTCTGTTAACCTTTAAGATGCCAGCCTTCCTTCCCTCCGACGTGGAGGCTTTGGGACAACCATTAATTAACAGCGCTTGTGATGTGAAGAGTAATGTAACTTGGGAGAGAAACTACTGGTGTTCCGAGTACATGGGGTGATGGCTAAAAAACAACTTCTGGTGTAGAAAATATTTGTTTTTCCGATGCTTTTGTTGCATTAATAGTGAATGGATTTACAAGATAGTGTTCAGTTTCTAATAGAATGCTTGTAAATGTTTTGCCACTTTTATCTCTCATAAAGCCATTGATGTTGGGAATACCATTAGGGCAGTTTAGATATTTTTAATCAACCTGTTCAGAGTTGTTATTACACTCCTGGAGCATGTGGGATTTGTACCCAGGCCTCCTTGCTCACTAGAGCTGTTTACCTTACCCTAGTTAATGCTATTTGTGTCTGAGTTTAGATATAATCATTAAGACAGCAGTAGGCCATTTGTCCCCTCAAGTTTGATGTTTGTTCCATTGGAGTGTGATTGCTTCCTAAGTCAAATCCATTAATCTGCCTTTTCCTAGGAACTCATTCTTGAAAATTTCATTTGACAGATTTATCTGTTGCCTTTTGGATTACAGAATCTCATATTTTTACTGTTTTTTTTGAACAAGCTCTCCTTTATATTTTAAAACTATTTTCACTACTAGAGTCAGTTGTTTTTCTCTCTCCCTTTTACATTTTGAACATCTTGATCAAATTACAGCTCGGTACCCGAGAGGATGCAGGTCAATTTGTCCTCAGTTTTACACTCAAAACACCAATATCGTTCCTGCTGGTGCACAGACTTAAAATATGGCTCCTTGTATGAGTTGTGACTTATGCTTAGTTAAGATGTCACAGTTGACAGATTTTATAAATGTGCTCAGGACTGAAATGAGTTTGATTTATTGTGGACGCTGTCGAATCAAGTAGATCCTCAAGTGTATCCTTGCTTGAGGTCACTGGGTCAGGAAGAGGAACCCTGGGTATGTTAACTCTTGGCTTGGGACAGCTGGGGTTATTTGTAGTATGGGTTCTGACTATCAGAGGTGATCTCAGTAAGTGGTCCTTTTGAACTTTTGAGGAAATTCATGGCAACACTGTTCTTGGAAATGTAACTTCATTATATTTCACTTTTTTGTTTCAGACTACGTTTACTTTGAAAATTCTTCCAGTAATCCTTACTTAATAAGAAGAATAGAAGAGCTCAATAAGGTATTTTAAATGTGTGCGTAAGTTTTTTGAAGGTAATTCAAACTAATTTTTCCCCTCTTCCATATTTTTCTCCTTCCTGTTTATTTTGTGGGGTATGGGATAGTAGTAACAGAAGATGTGAGTCCTGTTATTAGGTTTTTGCTTGTTCTGATGACTTCAGAAGTCACAGCGTGCATGAGAACATTCTTTTGTTTTGTGAGATAGGTAAACTTCTATCTATCAGTTTTGGCTTAGTAGAAGCACTCTTGCCTTTAAATCAAGAGGTCATGACTTCTGACGCCATTTCAGAAACATGGGCACATAATCTAGAATGAGGTTTCTAGTGCAATGAATGCTATCTTTTCCGTGAAATGTCAAATGTCTGTTCTCTCAGGTTTGATAAAAAGGTGGGAAGTTCTCTTGTTGATTTTTCTTTTTAAAAAAAACAATTGCTTTCTATTTCTGTTAGAGAATTCTTGTGTGAAAATTATTTCGAACATCGCTAATCACAGGTAGAGATTTGCCATATTGTAAGTTTTTAACCTTTTTTTTCTTTCAATTTGCTATTATCCTTTGGTAAACCATAGTTGTTGTATTCCTTTGCTAGAGTTTTCCTTCCTCACTGGGATATGACTTTGCCAAGAGTCATGGATATTTTAAAATCTTTGTTGTTGTTTAGCAACCATCTTTTCTGTTAAACTCCTTTCCCAGCCCAAACCAGCCAAATTGGCCCTCACCCCAATATAATTGCCTTTAAGTTTTAGGACAGTTGTTTTTGACCCAAATTTCTCATGCTCAAAGTTATTGCAAAATTATACCTTGTTATGGTCACTGTTCCCTCGGAGATAACTTTGCGATAATTTATTAAACTTGCCTCATTGCACTTAACGGATCCAAAATTACTGATTGTAGCCACAACACATTATTGTAGGAAAGTGTCATGAAAGAGAAGAGGAGCCTAAAAAAGGATTTAATTGAGGTGTACAAATTGGTGAGGAACCTGGATAATGAATAGGAAAAACTTGTTTTCTTTAGCAAACTGTCAATAACCAGGAAGCAGGTAGTTGAAAGTAATGGGTCAAAGGATTAGAGAAGAGTTGAGGTGGAAGTCTTTTCAGTCATAGGGTAATAACTGCTTGAAAGGGTGGTAAAGGCAGAAACCATCATCCCATTTATGAAACATTGCAATATGCATCTGGTTAGACCAGAAAGTTATTTTTCAGCCAGCGCAAATGTGATTGACTAAATGACATCACTTCAGTTCTATAAATGTTTGTGTTTCTTACATGATAATGCTTAATCCTGACACTTCACCAACATTTTTGACTCTATGTTGCATCTGTTGCATGGTTGCTTATCTAACATCCAATTATGGATTAGCTTCCCTTTCCTCCTGATAGATATTAGAAATACCAAAGTTAACTGCTCAAGGATTTCATTCCAAGCTCCAAAGCTTCACTGGCTCCTGTTACTGTCCTGGCCTGAATTAGATTCCTTACAATCTTGTTAGACTATTTGATTTTGAATCCAGCCTTCTTTCCTGTGAATTCCTGTTCAGCAAGTGTATCTAGTCATCTCCTTTGTTTTCCAACAGCAATTCCCATCATTGTATTCCCCACCGTCAATGTTGATTACTGCTGACCATTAACCTGATTGAAATCATTACACTTATCACCTGTGGGTCTGAGGCTATGCAGTCTGCAGCAGGCAACTTGCTTGTATGGGTGGGTGCAGCTTAAATAATGCTCAGAACTTTGTAGTATCCAGGGCTACCATTTTGCACCTGTTCTGCTACTTTAAAGCTTCGCTCTCCTTTATCAGTGCACAATGACAATTGTGTGTACCATGTACAAAATACATTGTAGCAGTTTTAGGGTTTATTTGATAGCACTTTTACAAGACTGCAACCTCAAACATCACCCTCTGCAAATTCCCCTTTGAGTCACACACTATCCTGTCTTGGAAGATATTTCCATTTTACCCAAAATGAGAAATTGTACATTGATAACATAATGGCATTGGTCAGCTAGCAAGAAATAGAGTGGGCATAAATGGGTCATTTTTGGCTTGACATGGTGTAATGAGTGGAGTGCCTGCTGGGCCCTCACTGCTTGTAAGTGCCATCAATGCTTTAGATGAAGGGACCATATATATGAATGCTAAATTTGTTGATAATTCGTAGATTGTTCTGAAAGCAAATTGTGAGGAGACAGTAAGAAGTTTGCAAAGGGACACATGAAACAAGTAGATAAAGGTTTGACAGGTGGGGTATAATGTTGGAAGGTGAACTTGTACATCTTGGCAGGAGGAATAGAAAAATAGCACTTAATGTGGAGAGATTGCAGAACTTGGAGGTACTAGTGCATGAATTACAAAATTAGTTTGCACGCAAAGCAACTGATTAGGGCAGTAAACGGAATGTTATTCATTACAAGAAGGATAGAATCTAAAGGTATGGATGTTTTGCTACAGTTGTAGGCACATCCCAGTTTCATGGCCAGAGTATCCTATTGGAACATCTGGAAATTTTTTTTTTAATTCAGTGATGACACAGAGGTGTGTTCTCTGGCTCCAGTGGGTATGCACTGGTGCACTGGAGAAAGCAAAACTAATTATTGATGGGTTTGATCACATCTGGGGTACTCAGTACAGTTTTCCTTTCTTTTAAGATAGGACATAATTGCATTAGAAACAATTCAAAGAAGATTCACTGGACTTCTTCCTAGAATGAGTAGGTTATCAAATGAGGAAAGATTGTGCCAGTTTCTGTATTCTTTTGAGTTTAGAAGGATATAAAGTGATCATTTTGAGATATACAAGATTCTGAGGGGATTTAACAAGGTAGATACTAAGAAGATTTTGTCTTTTTTGGACAGACTTGAATTAGGTGAGAGAGTTTAAAAATAAGGGACTTTCTTATTTAAGATAGCCATGATGTGGAGGTGCCGGTGTTGGACTGGGGTGGACAAAGTTAAAAATCACAACACTAGGTTATAATCCAACAGGTTTAGTTGGAAGTAGTAGCTTTCACAGTGCTGCTGCTTCATCAGATAATGAGTGGGACAGGATCATAAGACACAGAATTTATAACAAGAGGTTGCAGTGTGATGCACTTAAAATGATACATTGAACAAAGCGAGATTGTCTTTCATCTTTTACCATGGGATGTAGGTTTTGGTACATTAATATGTGGCATGGTGGCTCAGTGGTTAGCTCTGTTGCCTCACAGCACCAGGGTCCCAGGTCGATTCCAGCCTTGGGCAACTGTCTGTGTGGAGTTTGCACATTCGCCCTGTGTCTGCGTGGGTTTCCTCCCACAGTCCGAAGATGTGCAGGTCTGGTGAATTGGCCATGCTAAATTGCCCATAGTGTTAGGTGCATTAGTCAGAGGAAAATGGGTCTGGGTGGGTTACTCTTCGGAGGGTTGGTGTGGACTTGTTGGGCCGAAGGGCCTGTTTCCACACTGTAGGGAATCTAATCTAATCATGTAAATCCCATAACTTCTTTTAAGCCACAGTCTCAAGATAACTTAAGATTTTAAAAAAAAACAAACATCTCAGCTCAGACAATGCATTAAAGGTGTGAGGTTTGAGTCTCTATATTCCAATCTTGGGTCAGACTGGCTGCCTATATTGACTGCCTGCAGGTCATGTGCTTCTTGAGCAAAAATGGAATGTATCTGCAAATACAGTTCTGCAAACGTGCTGCAAATTTGCAGAATTGTATTTGCAGATACATTATACTTTTGCTGAAAAAGCACACAATTTGCAGGCAATCAGTCCATATAACATTTTATAAATTCTTTCTTTGGAAATAGAACCAGTCTGACTTAAGGTTGGGATACAGACAGACTCTAACCTCGCACCTTTAATGCATTGTCTGAGTTGAGATGTCACCCTTTTTGTATAAAACTTGTTATCTTGAGAGTGGTATTTAAAAGAAGTTCTGGGATTTGCATATTAATAAACTGAAACCTGCACCCATTCTAAAAGATGAAAGACCTAACAGCCATCTAAGTTTGTGTAATATATTGTTTTAATTGCATGACATTGTGATCGTTTGCTATAAATTCTGTGTCTTATGAACCTGTCCTGCTAGTTTCCCGATGGATGCGCTGCTCCTTCAAATACACCTGTTGGACTAGAACCTGATGATGTGTGATTTTCAAGTTTTATTTAAGGTAGAGATGAGGGTGAGACTATCATCCTCAGATCCTCTGTTCATTGTCATAGAGATGTACAGCATGAAAACAGACCCTTTGGTCCAACCTGTCCAGATATCCCAACCCAATCTAATCCCACCTGCCAGCACCCAGCCCATATCCCTCCAAACTCTTCCTCTTCATATACCCATCCAGATGCCTTTTAAATGTTGCACCATTTCCTCTGGCAGCTCATTCTTTACACATACCATCCTCTGCGTGAAAAGGTTGCCCCATAGGTCTCCTTTATATCTTTCCCCTCTCACTCTAAACCTATGCCCTCTAGTTCTGGACTCCCCTACCCCAGGGAAAAGACTTTGTCTATTTATCCTATCCATGTCCATCATGATTTTATAAACCTCTTTTAAGGTCACCCTCAGCCTCTGATGCTCCAGGAAAAACAGCCCCAACCTGTTCAGCCTCTCCCTTTAGCTCAGATCCTCCAACCTTGACAACATCCTTGTAAATCTTTTCTGAATCCTTTCAAGTTTCACAGCATCTTTCCAATAGGAAGGAGACCAGAATATTCCAACAGTGGTCTAACCAATGTCCTGTACAGCTGCAACGTGACCTCCCAACTCCTGTAGTCAATACTCTGACCAATAAAGGAAAGCATACCAAACACCGCCTTCACTATCCTATCTACCGGTGTTTCCACTTTCAAGGAGCCGTGAACCTGCACTCCAAGGTCTCTTTGTTCAGCAATACCATTAAGTGTAGAAATCCTGCTAAGATTTGCTTTCCCAAAATGCAGCACTTTGCATTTATCTAAATTAAACTTTTTTCGCTGTCCACCTCCAATTTTGGTGTCATCTGCAAACTTACTAACTATACATCTTATGCTCACATCCAAATCACTTATATAAATTTATAAAAAGTAGTGGACCCAGCACTGATCCTTGTGGCAGTCCACTGGTCACAGGCTTCCAGTCTGAAAAACAACTCTTCCCCCAACACCCTCTGTCTTCTACCTTTGAGCCAGTTCTGTATCCAAATGGCTAGTTTTCCCTGTATTCCATGAAGTCTGATCTTGCTAACCAGTTTCCCATGGGGAACCTTATCGAATGCCTTACTGAAGTCCATATAGATCACGTCTGCTGCTCTGCCATCACGAATCCTCTTTGTTGCTTCTTCAAAAATCTCAATCGGGTTTGTGAAACATGATTTCCCACGCACAAAGCCATGTTGACTATTCCTAATCGGTCCTTGCCTTTCCAAATACATATACATCCTGTCTCTCAGGATTCCCTACAATAACTTGCCCACCATCGACGTCAGGCTCACTGGTCTATAGTTCCCTGGCTTGTCCTTATCACCTTTCTTAAACAGTGGAACCACATTAGCCAACCTCCAGTCTTCCGGCACCTCACCTGTGACTATCGATGACACAAATATTTCAGTAAGAGGCCCAGCCTGTGCATCACTGTTCTTCATCTCCACTGAGGAGAAAGTGAGGACTGCAGATGCTGGAGATCTCCACTGAGGCAGCCATGTATACTCAGTGTCCTGGCAATCACTTCCTAAATTCATATCCTTTTTTTTAGTACAGTGTTTCTATACACTACTTCCTTTAATAAATCTTTTGCCACCCTCACACCCCTCCTAATATTACCTTCTCTGCCTCTTTCCATTTTCCCATGTGCTTGCTTAGGACATTTTTCTCTGTTAAAGATGTTGTGTAAGTACAGGTTATATCAAGTTTTTAGTGATCTAGGAATAAATGTTCATATATCTCTGTGGGGCTTGATGGTACTGCTGCCTTGTTATGCATTTCATCAAATCATAGAGATGTACAGCATGGAAACAGACCCTTTGGTCCAACTCATCCATGCTGACCAGACATCCCAACCCAATCTAATCCCATTTGCTAGCACCCGGCCCATATCCCTCTAAACCTTTCCTATTCATATACCCATCCAGATGCCTTTTGAATGTAATTGTACCAGTCTCCACCTCTGGCAGTTCATTTCCATATACACCCCACTCTCTGTGTGAAAAAGTTGCCCCTTAGGTCCCTTTTAAACTTTTTACCCCGTCACCCTAAATCTATGTTTTCCAGCTCTGGACTCTCTCTCTCTCCCCCCCCCCCCCCCCCCCCCCCCCTCCCAGGGAGAAGACCTTGTTTATTTAGCTTATCCATGCCCCTCATGATTGTATAGACCTTTACAAGGTCACCCCTTGGCCTCTGACTCTTAGATTTTACTTGATACTTAATTTATCAACCAGCGCAAAATACAAGATATAACGTAATGCTTCCAGTGGATGTTTTGCTATTTGGCGGGTAAAAGTTGTTTGTAAAATGGAGATCGTTGAATGAATTTGTAAAAGGTAAATTTTAAGCATAACATATGAATTAGGGAGTTGAATGGAGTTGAATATTAAATTAGGATTGAGGGCAAGATAAAAGGAAGCCAAGAGTTGAGGACCCTTCTGTCCAACCCGTCCATGCCGACCAGATATCCCAACCCAATCTCGTCCCACCTGCCAGTACCTGGCCCATATGTCTCCAAACCCTTCCTATTCATATACCCATACAAATGCCTCTAAAAATTTGCAATTGTACCAGCCTCCACCACTTCCTCTGGCAGCTCATTCCATACCCGTACCACCCCCGTGTGAAAAAGTTGCCCCTTGGGTGTCTTTTATATCTTTCCCCTCTCACTCTAAACCTATGCTGTCTAGCTCTGGATTCCCCGACCCCAGAGAAAAGACTTTGCGTATTGACCCTATTTGTGCCCCTCATAATTTTGTAAACCTCTATAAGGTCACCCCTCAGCCTCCGACGCTCCAGGGAAAACAGCTCCAGCCTGTTCAGCCTCTCCCTATAGCTCATAATCTGATATTTTATTTATTCTCAGGAAGCCACAAATAGATTGGTCTTGCTGAGGTTTTGTCTTTCAATGCAATGTATTTTAGTTGAACACTTTCAGTTGCTTCTTTAAGCGCTTTTAAGTGTTTGTGTACTGCCTCACCTTTTGGTCTGTTCACCTTGCCCATATACCTTAGCCAGCTCGCCCCTCATACCTATGTAATTAGCTTTGTTTCCTATTAAGATTTTTGCTTATGATGGTGTATAACATTTTCAGACCTAATATTGAATCCGGTTGTATTCCCCAGTGGATCATTTGCTGTGACATCACCAAGTAACTTCTACAACTTCACACAGTATCAGAGTTAAATTAGCTTTTGGTTCCTCAAAGTATTACTGCTGGAAACTGTAACTAAAACATTGAACAAACGTATCTTCCAGACTACCTTTTCCAATTTGATTGTCCCAGTCTGTTTATGAACTTTAAGTCAACCCATTCCATTATCTTTATTACAAGTTTCAATATTGTTTTAATGTTCTCTGCAACAGTATTATGACTGGCAATGAGCCTGTACCTGGCTCACCAGTTTTTTTGACACTTCTAATCCTAATGTCCATCCATACCGATTCTATTTGTGAATTTTTTTGAGCCAAGATCTTCTCAGTTATGACCTTGTGTCATTCTTTAATATCAAAGGTATCCGTGCACCTTTTCCAATTTCTTTTTGAGGAACTGAGTGTATATAGCTGAAGGTGATGAAACTGATGTTGTATATGTAGACTTTATTGATGTGTTTGCAAAGGTTTGTTGCCTGAATGCAAACCTGTGTTATTTAAATAGTTTTCCCCTTCTGTGTATGGGTGGGGTGAAATTCCTGGGTGCTGACTTAATTTGTGGTAGATATTTATTAATCTTATGGTAAGTAATCAGTAGATAGCATTGCATGGGAACAAGTTGGGGTTGGCATGCTGGAGCAACCTCAGAGTTAAGGGCTCAGAAGAATAGGAAAGAATGAATGTGGCAATTGGCATTGAATTATCAGTGAAGTATCATTCAAAGGCTGCAAATTTACCCTGAGAATGCACTTACACTCGTTTCTCCAACCTCTGCTCCAGGCCCATTGTGTAATTTTTAGAAGATTGGCTTAAGAAGACTGAGCAGTAACAGGAGGTATTGCACACAAACATGCATCAAAAGCGGAATCTATCTGGAATACTGTGCACAGTTCTGGTCACCTTATTTAAGGAAGGATGAAATGCATTGGAAGCAGTTCAGAGCAGGTTAATCACACTAACATCTAGAGCAGAAGGTAATGGGCTAAAAATGTCAGAACTTTGCCTCGTATTTGGGAAGGAAGGTGGAGATGGCGAAGGGGATGGTCTCCACATATGCTGTTCCTTCTGAGGAGCTTGTCTGCCACAAGAGTTTTTAAAAAAGCTTAAGTAAGTGGGTCTTTAATTCCTACTTCCCAGCTCAGCTAATAATAAAAATTGCAGTCTGAAACTTGTGCTGTAATGGGCACATCTGTGCATCAGTGCCAAGCCTGCATTGGTCAGTTGATGTCCTTGTAGCCTGTTGTTTAGAGTAGGGTAAATTTTGTCATTTGATTTTTTTTTGGTGACTTTGAATGCATTTTAATTGCCTATTCACTCAGGTTAAAGCCATCTCCCCAAAAGAAATGAGAGAGTACCGTAATACTGAGGAGGAAAATTGCAAAGCATGTCAGCTCAAGCATCACTTGCACATTATTTGCAAGTTGGTTTAACCAGCCTGTTGCTTCAGTGTTTTTAAAGGTGGAATGGTTTTAAAGATATAATTGAAATGGCATCAAGAAGAGCAATGAACCCAGTTTTCTATTTGGCAGAGAAGGTTACATTCCAAGAGACATAATAAATAATATACTAAATATGTACACCACCTAATTTCAGGTCTTTGATTCACACCCATCTTCCTCAATCCTTTATATTATTTTTGTAAATGCAGGATGTTATAAAACATGTGCATGCTTACATGCACACACTGTTGGAAACGTCAATTAATCATCCATGCACTTCTATTTTTCTTATTAACTATGATATAGAAGTCTGTGCCCTAAAAAGCATGAATTGATATTTTGACTTCTGTTCTTTCCAGACTCCAAGTGGCAATGTGGAAGCAAAGGTTGTCTGTTTTTACCGACGCAGGGATATTTCAAACAGTCTAATAGTGCTTGCTGATAAACATGCGAGTAAGTTTGATTTAAATTATCTTAAGACTTTTAAATGCCAAGTTTGAAATTGTCGATTAACTTGGTAATTAATGGCCACAGATGTGTATGAGAATTAGGTTATATGACTTAAATGTCTTTATTATATTGGGCAAATAGGTGTTTCTGTGCACCTGTAGGATATTGCAGAACATTATATTTGTTTTGTATATCAGAATTTTGTCTGTCTTAAACCTTTTGCTTTTCAAGATTTCATTTTTATGGGAGAAAGTTAAATATATGTTAAGAGTACATTGTGGTATGCAAAAGTGAAATAAAAGATATAGTTGGTGTGACCAATTGCCCTATTACTCAGTGTTACAGCACATTGCAATGGGCACTGTATTCTTTGGAGCATTGTAGAAGAACTTTCATACTCTAGAGCAACTGCATAAATATTATTTTGAATCTATTAGCATAAACTAGAGTCAGAGAGATGTACAGCATGGAAACAGACCTTTCGGTCTTACTCATCCATGCTGACCAGATATCCAACCTAATCTAGTCCCATATGCCAGCAGTTGAAACTTTATTGCTGGAACAGCACAGCAGGTCAGGCAGCATCCAGGGAACAGGAGATTCGACGTTTCAGGCACAGGCCCTTCTTCAGGATTCCTGAAGAAGGGCCTGTGCCCGAAACGTCGAATCTCCTGTTCCCTGGATGCTGCCTGACCTGCTGTGCTGTTCCAGCAATAAAGTTTCAACTTTGATCTCCAGCATCTGCGGACCTCACTTTCTCCTCCATATGCCAGCACTTGACCTATATCCCTCTAAACCCTTTCTATTTATATATTCAGCAAGATGCCTTTTAAATGCTGCAATTGGACCAGCCTCTACCACTTCCGCTGGCAGCTCGTTCTATACACGCACCACCTTCCGTGTGAAAGAGTTGCTCCTTATGTCCCTTTTATAACTTTCCCTTCTCACCCTAAACCTATGCCCTCTAGCTCTGGACTCCCTCACCCCAGGGAAAGAGCTTGTCTATTTATCCTATCCATGCCCTCATGATTTTATAAACCTCTAAAAGGTCACTCTACACCCTCTGACGCTCCTGGAAAAACAGCCCCAGCCTTTTCAGCCTCTCCCTATAATTCATCTTTCAACCTGGCAACATCCTTGTAATTTTTTTCTGAACCCTTTCAAGTTTCACAACATCCTTCTGATAGGAAGGAAACCAGAATTACATGCAATATTTCAAACGTGGCCTAACCCATGTCCTGTACAACCGCAGCATGACCTCCCAACTCCTATATTCAACGGTCTGACCAAGCATACCAAATGCCGCCTTCACTGTCCTATCTACCTGTGACTCTACTTTCAAGAAGCTATGAACCTGCACTCCAAAGTCTCTTTGTTCAGCAGCACTTCCAGGACCTTACCATTAAGTGGAAAAGTCCTGCTCTGATTTGCTTTTCCAAATGCAGCACCTTGCATTTATCTAAATTAATCTTCATCTGCCACTCCCCAGCCCATTGGCCATCTGATCAAGATCCTGTTGTACTAACTATACCTCCTATGTTCACATCCAAATCATCTATATAAATGTTGAAAACCAGTGGACCCAGCACCGATCCTTGTAACACAGCATGGTCCCAGGCCTCCAGTCTTGCTAGAAAAGCGCAGCTGCGCTTTTCCAGCAACACATTTTCAGCTCTGATCTCCAGCATCTGCAGTCCTCACTTTCTCCACTCTTGCTAATCAGTCTTCCATGAGGAGCCTTGTCGAATGCCTTACTGAGGTCTATATAGATCACATCCATCACTCTGTTCTCATTAATCGTCTTTGTTACTTCTTCAAAAAACTTAATCAAGTTTGTTAGACATGATTTCCCACGCACAAAGCCATGCTGACTATCCCTAATCACTCCTTGTTTTTCCAAATACATGTACATTCTGTCCCTCAGGATTCCCTCCAACAACTTGCCCACAATTGATGTTTGGCTCACCGGTCTATAGTTCCCTGGCTTTTCCTTACCACCTTTCTTAGATAGTGGCACCACATTAGCGAAAGTTACTTGAAGTTGTTTTGACAAAGATCTTATTTGAATACTTTCTTTCTTCCTCATGTCTCCCAAAACTTGAATTTGTTGAAGAATGAATGCACGTCAGCCTGATAATACAAAGATATTATAATGTAAAATATTTGGACCTAACAAATAATTACCTTGTTGTTGGAACTTTACTATGCTTCTTTGGAGAACAGAAAATTACTGATGTCATTGAAGAAGGACCTGAAGCATTAACTCTGCTTTCTTTCCACAGATGCTGCCAGATCTGCTGAGTTTTTCCAGCATTTTCTGTTTTTCTTTGTAATTTCCAGCATCTGCAGTTACATAGACCATAGAAACGTACAGCACAGAACAGACCCTTTGGCCCATGATGTTGTGCCGAGGTTTAATCCTAATGTAAAATATAATAACCTACACACCCATCAACTCACTGCTATCCATGTGCATGTCCAACAGTCACTTAAATGTCCCCAATGACCCTGCTTCCACAACCACAGCTAGCAACGCATTCCATGCATTCACAACTCTGCTTAAAGAACCTACCTCTGATGTCTCCTCTATACCTTTCTCCTAATATCTTAAAACTATGACTCCTCGTACCAGTCAATCCTGCCCTGGGGAAACGTCTCTGGCTATTGACTCTATCTATTCCACTCATTATCTTGTATACCTCGATCAGGTCTCCACTCTTCCTCCTTCTCCCTAGAGAGAAAAGTCCGAGTTTACTTAACCTTTCTTCATAAGGCAAGCCCTTCTTTGCACTCTTTCCAAAGCCTCTGTATCTTTCCTACAGTAGGGCAACCAGAACTGGACACAGTATTCCAAGTCTCTTCTGACCAGGGACTTGTAGAGCTGCAGCAAAACCTTGCGGCTCTTCAACTCGATCGCCCTTTTAATGAAAGCCAAAACACCATATGCTTTCTTAACAGCTCTATCCACTTGGGTGGCAACTTTGAGGGATCTATGTCCTTGCACACCCAGAACCCTCTTCTTCCATACTGCCAAGAGTCCTGTCTATAATCCTATATTCAACATTTGAGTTCGACCTTCCAAAATGCATCACTTCGCATTTATCCAGGTTGAACTCCATCTGGGCCATTTCTCAGCCCAGCTCTGCATCCTGTCTATATCGTGCTGCAGCCTATTGTAGCCCTTGATACTATCGATGGCAACTCCAACCCTTGTGTCATCTGCAAATTTACTAACCCATCCCTCAACCTCCTCATCCAAATCATTTATAAAACTACAAAGAGCAGAGGCCCAAGAACAGAGCCCTGTGGGACCCCACTCAACACTGACCTCCAGGCAGAATACTTTCCATCTACACCCACAGTCTGCCTTCTGTCAGCCAACCAATTCTGAATCCAGATAGCCAATTATCCCTGTATCCCATACTTCCTGACTTTATGAATGAGCCTACCATAGAGAACCTTATCAAATGCCTTGCTGAAGTCCATATACACCACATCCACTGCTCGACCTTCGTCGACCTGTCTTATCACATCAAAGAACTCAGTAAGATTTGTGAGGCATGACCTACCCCTCACAAAGCCATGCTGACTGCCTTTAATCACACTATGCTTTGCCAAATAGTCATAAATCCTATCCCTCAGAATTCTTTCCAAAAATTTGCTGACCACAGACATAAGACTGACTGGTCTGTAATTGCCAGGGATTTACCTTTACCCTTGAAAAGAGGAACAACATTCGCCTCCTTCCAATTCTCAGATATTACTCCCGTGGAGAGTGAGGCGGCAAATATCCTCGCCAGTGGCTTAGCAACCTCCTTTCTCCTTCCCGGAGCAGCCTAGGATAAATCTGGTCTGACCCTGGGGACTTATCAATCTTAATGCTTTCCAAAATGTCCAGCACATCAACTTCATCAATCTTGATCTGGTCAAGACAGTATCCCAGCTCCTCAAAGTTTTTGTTCACAACGAGGTCCCTTTCCTTGGTGAAGACTGAAGCAAAACACTCATTTAGGGCTTCCCCTATCTGCTCAGACTCCACGCACAAGTTCCCTCTGCTATCCCTGATCGGCCCTATCTTCTCCCTGATCATTCTCTTATTCCTCACATATGAGTAAAATGCCTTGGGGTTCTCCCTAATCCTTCTTGCCAAGCCTTTTTTGTGCCCCCTCCTGGCTCTCCTCAGTCCATTTCTGAGCTCCTTTCTATAAACCTGTAATCCTCTAAAGCTGTGCTAGATCCTTGCTTCTTCCACCTTACGTAGGCTGCCTTCTTCCGTTTGACGAGAAGCTCCTCTGTTCTCGTCATCCAAGGTTCCCTAATCTTACCCTTTCTCGCCTGTCTCAGAGGAACAAATCCGTGCATCACTTACAACAACTGCTCCTTAAATAGTCTCCACATGTTTGCTGTGCCCTTTCTGTGGAACAATTGCTCCCAGTCTGTACTTCCCAACTCCTGTCTGATAGCGTCCTAATTTCCATTTACTCAATTAAATATCTTGCCTTGGTAACTGCTCCTTTCCCTCTCCAAGGCTATGGTAAATGTGAGGCAGTTGTGATCACTGTCACCAAAGTGCTCTCCCACCGCGAGATCTGACACCCGTCCTGGCTCATTGCCGAGCACCAAATCCAAAATGGCCTCTCCCCTCATCGGTCTGTGGGTTCTTTGTTTTTTTTTTAAGAAAATTACTGATGCTCTATTTGGTCACTGGTTGGTGCAAAGATCCCATTGTAGGTTGCTTGTTTGATATTAATATTAAATCTTCATATCCTTACTCCCTCCGAATTTTTCTTTTTTCCATCTTACTCAGTGTTCAATTAGATATGAATATAGCAAAATTAGAAGGAGGAACTTTATTTGTACTTTTAAAATTGCACTAATAATTTTAGCTTGTGACAGTAAAGTTGATCTTTGCTTTTGAAAATTTTAGTTTGATATGCTTCATGATTGGGGCTGCACTAGCCATAAATCATTGTAATTAACCAACTTGAGTGTTGTAGCGTCTGGTTTTAAAGTATGAACTATTTGAATAGCTCTCGTCCTTTTTAAATAAGCTTAAATTTCTTGTGACTTTTATTGATCCTAAATCTAACTCTTGCCAATTAGTCATAGAGATGTACAGCACGGAAACAGTCCAATTTGTCCATGCCGACTAGATATCCTAAATTAATCTACTCCCATTTGCCAGCCATATCCCTCTAAACCCTTCCTATTCATGTACCCGTCCAGGTGCCTTTTAAATGTTGTTGTACCAGTCTCCACCACTTCCTCTGGCAGCCCATTCCACACACACCACCCTCTGCGTGAAAAGGTTGCCCCTTAGGTCTCTTTTTTAAAT
Source organism: Chiloscyllium plagiosum (assembly GCF_004010195.1). Taxonomy (NCBI): domain Eukaryota; kingdom Metazoa; phylum Chordata; class Chondrichthyes; order Orectolobiformes; family Hemiscylliidae; genus Chiloscyllium; species Chiloscyllium plagiosum. Next base: position 35,854,206 of record NC_057718.1, on the reverse strand, counting down.
TTTACCCCTTTCATCCTAAACCTATGCCCTTTAGTTCTGGACTCCCCCACCCCAGGGAAAAGGCCGTTTCTATTTACCTGATCCCCTAGAATGTCATCTCCGTCTCCGACACTCTCGGGAAAACAGCTTCAGCCTACTCAGCCTCTCCCTATAGCTTAAATCTTCCAACCCTGGCAACATCCTTGTAAATCTTTTCTGAACCCTTTCAGCTTTTGCAACATCTTTCCGATAGGAAGGAGACCAGAATTGCATGCAAAATTCCAACAGTGGCCTAACCAATGTCCCGTCCAGCTGCAACATGATCTCCCAACTCCTGTACTCAGTACTCTGACCAATAAAGGAAAGCATACCAAACGCCTTCTTCACTATCCTACCTACCCGCAACTCTACTTTCAAGGAGCTATGAATCTGCACTCCAAGGTCTCTTTGTTCAGCAACATTTCTGCTAACATTTGTTTTCCCAAAATGCAGCATCTTGCATTTATCTAAATCAAACTCCATCTGCCACTCCACAGCCCATTGTCCCATCTGATCAAGATCCTGTTGTAATCTGAGGTAACCTCCTTCGCTGTTCACTACGCCTGCAATTTTGGTGTCATCTCCAAACTTACTAACTGTACCTCTTATGCTCACATCCAAACTATTTATGTAAATGACAAAAAGTAGAGGACCCAGCACCAATCCTTGTAGCACTCCACTGGTCACAGGCCTCTAGTCTGAAAGATAACCCTCCACCACCACCCTCTATCTTGTACCTTTGAGCCAGTTCTGTATCCAAATGGCTAGTTCACCCTGTATTCCGTGAGATCTAACCTTGCTAACCAGGCTCCCATGGGGAATCTCGTCGAATGCCTTAATGAAGTGCATATAGATCACATCCACTACTGTGCACCCATCAGTCGTCTTTGTTATATGAACAGAAGAATTGAATGCCAAAGGTGAGCTGAGAGTGACAGCCTGTGACATCGAGGCTGGATTCGATACACTGTGGCTTCAAGGAGCTCCAGCATAATTGGAGCCAATGGGTATTGGTGGCAAACTCTCTGCCAGTTAAAGTCGTACCTGGCCCATAGAAAGATGGTTGTGTTGTTGAAGGTCAATCATCTCAGCTGCTGCACATCTCTACACAAAGGTGGCAGCATATGGAGAGAGGGAGAGAGAGACACCACTGCCCCTTGACATTTAGTGGTGTTATCATTGAATCCCCCACTTTCAACATTCTTGGGTTACCACTGACCAGCAGTACAACTGGACTCGCCACATAAACACCGTGGCTACAAGACTCGGTCAGAGGCTAGGAATACTGCATCGAGTAACTCCCATCCTGACTCCCCAAAGCCTTTCCACCATCTGCGTCATTCCTTCACTGTTGCTTGGTGGAAATCCTGGAATTCTCTCCCAGAGTATTGTGGGTCTGCTTGTGTACTGCAGCAGTTCAAGAAGGCAGCTCAGCGCTCCCTTCATAACCGTGTTTAGGGACAGGCAAAATATACTGGCTAGCCAGCTCGAGAGGCTGAACACATACTCCTGTGTTCCTAGCTAGTATTAGTAAACCAGAATGAACATGTTTGTGTGTTTTCATTGTTTAAATGGATCTTTTACACGTTAGCCTCTTCAAATTTAATTCCTTTCCACTGGGTGCAGTTGTACATTGGTTTGCAATCTTTGTGTGATTCACTGAAGTATTTGGACATTCGGCAGTGAAGAACACAAAGGTGGGGTCCAATCTATTTCATATGACCACTTTCCAGCTGAGCTAGCTGATAACAATCGCAAAAGGAAAGTCAAGATGAATTTTGCTACCCTGGAACATCAAAACTATATGTAATGCTCTAAACAGTGAATAAAATCATTTAACTTGACAAACAGAATCAAATCTGAAACCTGCTGTGCTAGCTCAGTGCTATGTCTTTTGATGACTTCACCGAAACTAACCTGAATGGCGAAATAATAACTTTAGGACTCGAATCCACAGTCACTAGAGTCATACGGTATGGAAACAGAGCCTTCGGTCTACGCAGTCCAAGCCGACCATAATCCCAAACTAAACCAGTCCCACCTGCATGTGCTTGGCCCATGTCCCTCCAAACATTTCTTATTAATGTACTTATTCAAATGTCTTTTAAACATTGTAACTGTATGCGCATCCACCACTCCCTCAGGAAGCTCATTCCACACATGTTTATTTAAAAAAAAAGTCCCTTATGTCTTTCTCCTCTAACCTTAAAAGTAATCCCCCTCTAGTTTTGAAATCCCCTTGCGAAAAGACACCAGCCATTCATTTTACGTATGCCCGTCATGATTTTATAAACTTTAATAAGGTCATCCCTCAACCTCCCATGCTCCAGTGAAAAAAGTCCAAGATATCCAGCTTCTGCTTGTAACAGAAATCCTCCATTCCTAGCAACATCCTGATGAATCTTTTCTGAACCCTGTCCAGTTTAATAATATCCTTCCTACAATGGAGCATCAGAAACTGGATACTCCAGAAGAGGCCTCACTGATGTCCCAACTCCTGTACTCAAAAGGTCTCAGCAGTGAAGACAAGTGTGCTAAACATCTTAACCACACTGTTTGAATGTGATGCAAACTTCCAAAGAATTAGCTATCTAAACCCCTAGGTCTCCTTGTTACAACACTACCCAAGGCTCTACTTTTAATTGTATAAGTTCAGCCCTTGTTTGTTTTACCAAAATGCAATGCCTCTCTCTTATCTAAATTAAGCTCCATCTGCCACTTTGCAATCCATTGACCCAATTGATCAAAATCTCTTGGTAATTTCAGATAACCTTCCTCACTACCTATCATACCACCAATTTTAGTGTCATGCGCAAACTTATTAACTGTGCCTTCTGTATTCTCGTCTTAAATCATTTATATAAATTAATAACAAAAATGAACCTGGCATTGTTCCCTGTGGAATACTACTGGTCACATGCCTAATGTCCAAAAAAAAAATCCTCCACCACCAGTCAATCTTTGGTTGAGCCAATTATGTATTCAATTGGCAAGCTTACCCTGAATTAGTGTAATCTAACTTTGCTAATTTGTTAACCGTATGGAACCTTGTCAAGGGCTTTGCTGAAGTTCAAGTAACCAATGTCTGCTGCTTTACCCTCATCAATCATCTTAGTTACTTGCTCAAAAAACTCAGTCAAGTTTTTGCAGGATGATTTCCCTGATACAAAATCTGCTGACTATACCTAATCATTCCTTGCCTCTCCAAATGCATGTAAATTGTATCTTTCAGCATCACCTCCAACAACTTACCCACCACCGAGGTCAAACTCTCAAGTTTACAGTTCCTAGGCTTCTCCTCACATACCTTCTTAAAGGCTCCGCATTAGCCTGTCTCTCATCATCTGCAACTCCACCTGTAGTTATAGATAATCCAGGTATTTCTGCAAGGGCCCCTGCAATTTCCATTGTAACTTCCCAAAACATCCTAGGATAGACTTTGACAAAGGGTCAGTTAGACTCGAAACGTCAGCTCTTTTCTATCCTTGCAGATGCTGCCAGACTTGCTGAGATTTTCCAGCATTTTCTCTTTTTTTTGGTTCTAGGATAGACTAGATTAGGTCCCTGAGATTTATCCACCTTTATATTTACAAAGACCTCTAGCACTTACTTTTTTGTAATGAGCACTGTTTTTGAAACATCAGTATTTATTTCCCTGAGTTCTCTCGCCTCCATTTCATTCTTCACAGTAAAAACTGTTGCAAAATATTAAATTAATATCTCTCCCATTTGAGGTTCAATGCAAAGACGACCTCTTTGATCTTTAAGAGCCCCTACTCACTCACTCTCTGTAGTTGCTGTCTTGCTCTTAATGTACTTGAGTCTCTGCATTATCCTTAATCTTATCTGCCAAGGCTATCTCATATTCCCCGCTTTGCCTTCCTGATCTCCCAAAAAGGGGAGACACAAAATGGCTAGAGAAAACAGCAAACCTGAGAACTGGGAAAAATCTAAAATTCAGCAGAGGAGGACAAAGGGTTTAATTTGGAAGGAGAAAATAAAACACAAAAGTAAGATTGTGGAAAACGTGAAAACTGACTGCAAAAGCTTTTATGTGTAAAGAGAAAATGCCTGCTGAAGACATATATAGGTCCCTTGGATTAGAATCTTGTGAATTCATAATGGCAGACCAGTTGAACACATACTTTGGATCTGTCTTCACTGAGAAGAACATAAATAGCCTTCAGGAAATGCTAGTGAACAGAGGGTCAAGCATGAAGAAGGAACTGAAGGAAATTCATATTAGTTGGGAAATGATATTGGGGAAATTGGGATTAAAACCTGATAAGTTCCCAGGGCCTCATGCTCTGCATCCCAGAGTACTTAAGGAAGTGGCCTTAGAAGTAGTGGACAAATTGATCATTTTCAAGCTTTCTGTAGACTCTGGAAAAGTTTCAGTGGATTGGAGAATGTTTAATGTCACACTACTCTTTTTTTTAAAAAAGGAGGACGAGAGAAAATGGGGAATTATGGATCGATTAGCCTGACATCAATGGTGGGGAGGATGCTGGAGTCAATTATTAAGGATATAATAACTGAGAATTTGGAAAGCGAAGATAGAACCAGTCCTAGTTAGCATATTCACTAAAGGGAAATCATGCTTGACAAATCTTCTGGAATTATTTGAGGATATGACCAGTAGAGTGGACAAGGGTGAATCAGTAGATGTGTTTTTGGACTTTGGAGAGGCTTTTGACAAGGTTCTACATGAGAGATTAGTAAGGAAAATTATGGTATTGGAGGTAATGTCTTGATATGGGTAGGAGTTGATTTGGCAGACAGGAAGCAGTGTGTTGGAATAAATGGGTCTTTTTCAGAGTGGCAGGCATTGATAATTGGATGCCAGGCTGGGACCCCAGGTATTCACAGTTTACATTAACGGTTTGGATGATGGAATTACATGCAATATCTTCAAATTTGCAGATGACACTAAGCTGGGACACTAAGCTGTGCTGTGAGGAGGATGCTCAGAGGCTGCAGGGTGACTTGGACAGACTGGCTGAGTGGGCAAATACTTGGTAAATACAATCTAGCCTGGATAAATATGAGGTTATCCATTTTGGTCGCAAAAACAGGAAAGCAGATTATTATCTGAATAGTAGAAGATTAAGAAAAGATGAGGTAAAACGAGACATGGATACAAAGATTGTACCTGGGTACAGGTGCAGCAGGTGGTGAGGAAAGTTAATGGCATGCTGGCCTTCATAGCGAGAGGATTTGAGTATTGGTGTAAGGATGTCTTGCTAACTTCCCTACATATCATATACTGATGGGACTGGACAGGCTAGATGTGAGAAGAATGTTCCTAATGTTGGGAAGTCCAGAACTAGAGGTGTTGGTCCAAAAATAAGGGGTAAGCCATTCAGCTCTGAGGTGAGGAAGAAGTTATTAAAATGGCCACTGCAAATCATGTGAGCTTTGACATTTGAACCAGTCTCGGTGGAATACCTAATTAAACTTGAAAATTCACTGCTATCTGGAGATGTCGGACATCCCTTTAAGGATAGATCGACACAAAAGATTGATAGAATTCTAGATGCCGTCCTATCCTCTGATTCCCACTTTGTAACTGGATTCTCAATTTCCTGACCAACAGACCGCAGTAGGCAACAAAACCACCACTACGATAATCTTCTTCACTGGTGTACTGCAAGGCTGCATACTCAGCCTCCTACTATGCTCCTTATATACACATGACTGTGTGGCCAAATTCTGCACCAACTCCATTTACAGGTTTGCTGACGACAGCACCATTGTAGGTCAGACAATGACCAGACAATACAGGAAAGAGATTGAGTGCTTCGTAGCATGACATAAAAATGACAATCTCTCCACCAGTGTTAGCAAAATGAAGGAACTGGTCATTGACTTCAGAAAGTGGGGTGGAAGGCATGCCCTTGTCTGCATCAATGGTGCTGAGGTGGAGATGGTCGAGGGCATCAAGTTCTTTGGAGTGCTAATCACAAACAATCTGACCTGGTCCACCTATGTTGACATAATGATCATGAAAGCACACCGATACCTCTACTACCCCAGGAGACTAAGGAAATTTTGCATGTCCATAAAGACTCATCAATTTTTATACAAAGCATCCTATCTGGATGCATCACTGCATGGTATGGCAACTGTTCTTTCCAAGACTGCAAGGAACTACATATTATAAACACAGCCCAGTCCATCATGCAAACCAGTCTCCCATCCATTGACTTCATCCATACTTACCGCTGCATTAAGAAAGCAACCAACATAATCAAATGTCCATAAGACAGAGGAGCGGAAGTAAGGCCATTTGGCCCATCGAGTCCACTCCGCAAATGACTGCAATAATATCTACAAAATATTGTCCCTCTCATCCTGGCTATACTCTCTTCCACCCTGTTGCGTTGGCAGCAGATATCAAAGTTTGAATACACCTGCGGACAGATTCAAGAACAGCTTCTTCCCTGCTGTTATCAGACTTTTAAATGGACCTCTTGAATGTTAATGTTGATCCCTGTCTGTATCTTCTTGGCAGCTGTAACACTACCTTGTACTCTGTTCTGTTACCCTGGTGCACTCGTATAGTACAATCTGCTTGTAAAGCGCATAAAACAATCCTGTAGCTTGGTACACGTGACAGTAATAAATTAAATTAGTTGAAATCAAATATATGGTTCAGTCTAGACAAAAATAAACATAAATGCATGTAAGATTTAGATGAATAGATGCCATTAGTTTTCCATTATATTCTGATGTGGAATCTATCTACATATTATTGCTTTATTTTGAGAAAGTATTTTGAACTTGCCCATGAGGAAGTCATGTTACTGACTGCTTTAAAATGAACGAGAAGCTGTTTGGAAAGTTCCACCAGACAGCCATTGAACCACCTACAGGTCATCCAAGCAGCCAAGGTCATGACAGCACTACTTTGAAAATGCGAGGTCCTAACAAAGAGAAGGGCTTCCCCAAACTTGTTCCAGCTTCAAGTCCACCTGAGGGCCGATTTCCTAGAAATCTGACTGCATGAAATTTGACAGTTTGCTCAGAATCCTTTAATTTACAAGCTCCTTATTTTAACTTTTAAGCATCAAAACTATTTAAGAAATTGTTTGATATGAAAGAAACTGAAAATTCCAAGCAGTCACAGTATATTACCTTTATCTGTACCTAATGTTTGTGCATGTGAGATGAGTGAGTTATTTTGTAGATATTATTGCAGTCATTTGGGTTAAATGTGAGAGCATAAATAATCATATTTTACAATTCACAAAAGCTTGTTGCAGGAATTATTTCATTGTGATGCAGAAGGGGTAAGAAAACTCATTTCTATACAAAGTATAATTGAGTGCAAGTATTAGAGATAGCACATGCAGTCTGTGACATTGTACTCAGGAATTGGGTCAATTCCTTTTGGGCTTTGTACCATTACAAAAGACAGAAGCAAAGATTGTCCAGGAGCAGCTAATCTAATGGTGTAATGCATTGCTTGAATTCTCTAGGCTGGCTTTGCAGAAATGCTTTGGGAAATTCCTCTCTTACCCTTAAAAGACATAAAGGAAACCCCAAGAGAACATGATGAGCTGTGATACTTACCACACACAGAGAACTCCACCCTGACCCCAGTTTCCCACTAGCATTCTCTGTGTAGATGTTTGCCAGTTCTAATATTCATCTAGCTTTCTTTTGAATGCTTGTGGGGGGAAAAAAAGACCTGACTGCATGTGCTATCACTTTATTCCAGTGGCCAACCACTTTCTCCAAAAAAAAGGAACATGAAACTTACACTTTGCTCTTTTGTTTTTATTTTCTATAAGTGGCTCTGGTCCTCCATAACATATCTATCTTAAAACATATAGCTATGTGTTTCGAGTCTAATTGTTTCACTCCTCACTAGATTGTAACTCTTCGAGAAACATGATATTTTAAGAAGTTAAAAACCTTGGATCTCAAAACTTGTTAGGATAAATACAAGTGTCAATCTAGAAGTTGCTCTCTGAATCATTTCAAGGGCTTGTATGTTGTTCACTTTTGTAAAGACTCTAATTGTCTATGGTATTGGTCAAGCCAGTTCAAGAATGTGGTTGTAAAAAGATTATTTTGGGTCTGATTGTAGAGGCTGTATGCTGACACTGTTGTTTGCAAAATAGTTTATCAGAATTAGTCATAAACCTTAAAAGAGTTGTGTTTAACTCTCTAGTTGTTCCCATTTTCAGCAGCATCCAGCTCGTCTTGCATTGTGTCGACATGCTTGAAGAACTCCCCTACTCAAGTTCATAAAGGCTTTAATTTATTTATTAAAATGCATCTGACACCATCTGTCTCTCCTCTCCCTCCCTATCTGTGTTGCAAAATATCTATCTGTCTCTCTTGCGCATGCATGACACACACACACACACAAAGCTTTTGTTTCAACATATAACTTTGTTAGCCACAAGTTTGCAAATCATTTCTATACTCCGTCATCCCATTTGCTAAAATAGGTGCTACAGAACTATTGCCCTGATTCTGATGTCTGTGGCACTCTACTTGTGGCTGATGCCATTGTGGACTCTTCTGCCACTTTCTCCTTGTGTAGGTTAACCAAACCATTTCTGATCCAGTTCAGAATTTGCTCATTAGTTCCACGTGGTTCAGCTTTGCTTAGTTGCATTTTGTGCAGCATTTAGTTACTGCTTTCACAGGAATTCTGACAAAAGTACCAAACATTCCCAAATGATCTCATTGAACAAAGGGAGAGGGTGAACTAGTGATAATGTCATTGGAATAGTAATTTAGGAGAGCAGGATAAACATGAACAGTTTCTGGTAGGTCGCTGAGGGGATAATGGTAGTGGGAAATAGGTGATCATGGATGCTGGACACCAACCAGTATGGATAGTTGCATTTAAATGTAAAATTATTGGAAGGAAGTTAATTCTTAGTGCGCCCATAACAAGTATTGTAAATGTCTTAGTATTTATTATATTTAAAACTATTGAGCCTTTTCAGTTATGTGGATATTATAATTTTCAGGCTAGCATAGACCAGTCAAATTCATTATAAAGTGTGAAATTCTGCTTTGGTTTTGATAAGCATTATAGGACACCCAGAATTATAATACAGTGATCATTGTATCTCTTCAACATTCCATGCTGATTTGACCTGTATTATGAAAGCGTCAGTACAAATATCTGAATTCCTCCTGGCTGGATTGAAGGCAGATGGACAAGCATAAGAATTAGACAGAGATTGTAAAATCCAGACTTTGATGTCAGTTACCTGTTTGAACATGTGACTTCCATAACTGAGATATGGCTACCCGTAAGTGATGCTGCAGCATTTATCATTTAGGGCTTCGTTAGGAACAGAGGGGCTTTGGGGTTCTGTTACATAATCTTTTCAATCTGAAAGGTTAAGTTGTTAAAATTGTAAAATCAATCTATATTTTCAAATAACGTTTGGAGAACAACTCTCTGATTCGACTTCAATTCAAATCTTGAATTTAGTTTGTTTTATACAGTAGGAGTGAATTCAAGATGATGTGAAAGGCGTGGAGCAGTTTCACTTTCATACCAGAAATGGAAGTAGAGATATCAGAGTTCATGTTTATTAGAATGGAAATTGAAAGGAAAACTTATAACTCTGTTCAAAATGGAAGGGTTATTTTTGGAGTAGGTAATAATACAAATTTCTCAATACTGGTGGTGAACATAGAGACAAAGTAGGCAATTTAGCCCCTGCATACAAGTCCAGTATATGAGAAGAAAGACTAAACTATGACTACATTGATCATTCTCCATTTGAATATATTATGTTAGTTCACTTTAATGCCAATTTATGCTAATGTACTACTGATTTTTGTTTTGTTTAACAGAAACAGGTTAAGATAAAAGGTAGGGAGGTGGGACTTGGGGGAGGGGCATTGGAAATGTGATAGGTGGAAGGAGATTAAGGTGAGGGTGATAGGCCGGAGTGGGGGTGGGGGCGGAGAGGTCAGGAAGAAGATTGCAGGTTAGGAAGGTGGTGCTGAGTTCGAGGGTTGGGACTGAGACAAGGTGGGGGGAGGGGAAATGAGGAAACTGGGGAAATCTGAGTTCATCCCTTGTGGTTGGAGGGTTCCCAGGCGGAAGATGAGGCGCTCTTCTTTCAGCCGTTGTGTTGCTATGGTCTGGCGATGGAGGAGTCCAAGGACCTGCATGTCCTTGGTGGAGTGGGAGGGGGAGTTGAAGTGTTGAGCCACGGGGTGGTTGGATTGGTTGGTCCGGGTGTCCCAGAGATGTTCTCTGAAACGTTCTGCAAGTAGGCGGCCTGTCTCCCCAATATAGAGGAGGCCACATCAGGTGCAGCGGATGCAGTAAATGATGTATGTGGACGTGCAGGTGAATTTGTGGCGGATATGGAAGGATCCCTTGCACCTATCGCATAACCCTCACTTTAACCTCCTTCCACCTATCGCATAACCATCACCTTAACCTCCTTCCACCTATCGCATAACTCTCACCTTAACCTCCTTCCACCTATCGCATACCCTCACCTTAGCTTCCTTCCACCTATCGCATTTCCAACGCCCCTCCCCGAAGTCCCTCCTCTTTACCTTTTAGCTTAGCCTGCTTGGCACACTCTCCTCATTCCTGAAGAAGAGCTCATGTCCGAAATGTCGATTCTCCTGCTCCTTGGATGCTGCCTGACCTGCTGCGCTTTTCCAGCAACACATTTTCAGCTCTGATCTCCAGCATCTGCAGTCCTCACTTTCTCCCCGAAACAGGTTAAGTCCACTAGGCGAACTTGCAAGTGATCAGGGAGGTGATTAATTAGGCAGTCCTGTATGAATTGTATGTAGTAGTTTTGATTAACTTCAGTAAAAGTCAGATTAAAATTTGTCTTTTGGAAGAACTCTGTCGAGACTGATATCTCGTCACCAAGTCACTCTTTATTTGCATATGCGCAGTGCTTGGGCTCCGACCAATCAGCTCAAATCCAGTCCCTAACTGAGGAGACCTTTTGAATCTCTTGTTTATATCTGCCAGCTGGGACTCCCAGATTGAGATTGTTAATCTGCGCCAATCAAGGATTCAATAGTCAATGAGATCCACCTGGTCATGGTTTCAATCACTACACTTTACTGTAGGACTTTAAAACAGTAGTTTATCAGCATTAGTCATAAATCTTGAAAGAATTGTGTTTCACTCTCTAATTGTTCCCATTCTGAGCAGCATCCAGCTCATCACCCTGAATTGTGCCAACATGCTTGAAGAACTCCCCTACTCAAATTCATAAAGGCTTTAATTTGTTTAATAAAATGCATCTTACTCCATCTGTCTCTCCTCCCTCTCTCTTTATTTCTGTGTTGCCAAATATGTATCTGTCTCCGTTGCGCATGCATGAGCACACACGCCACATCCACACCAACATATACAGAACGTTTTAACCTGAACTGAAAATTAAGCTGAATTATGACTTGAGTTTGGTCACTTAATTCTCTTAAACATTTCTGCTTTTAACCCTGAAGTAATGGTATAGAATAGCCTTGTAAAATTCTGACATTAACACGTCAGTAGTTGCCAAATATTTTAACATGAATATCTAATTAAATCAAACATGTTATGAAGGTGTAGAAGTCCTGTACCTTCAAGAGAGTTGAAAAGCTAGCAAGGCTGTCTGACACAGCACAAAGTGTTCTGAACAAGGTAACAATGTAACATTGGTTGAAACAGCTAGCAGCAGCTGGGTTGCCATGAGACAAATACAATTCAAATTCGGCCAATCATTTTAAATTAGGCCCCAAGATACCAAACTCCAATCAAGTATGAATTTAGCATTTTGATAATATTAAAACCAATGAAACGACCCGATGTTTTGGGGTATAAAACCGGACATTTTTGAACAGTTGAGAGACAACTGCCAAAAGACCAACACTTGTAGGCTGCTAGCTCAAGAGCTCTCTGAGAGGTACCTGTCTGTGGGGAGTCTGTGCAGAACATTGAAACCGAGCTGGAGAGAATCTACTGTGGAAACTCTGCAAAGCTGACTAGTTTTGAAGTGTAATTTTTTTTTTGTAAATCTTAATTGAGATTTTTTTATCGGACTGGTATTGTAGAATGGGACATAAAAGATAGGTTTAAGAAAAAGAAATTGTAAATAGTTGTTAGTTTTAATATTTTCAGATGGACGTAAAGAATAAAGATGTTAATTTTTTAATTTAAATATTTACCTCTGGGATAGTTCTTTGCCTCTCGAATTTTAACAAGTTACAGTAAGGGGTGAATCTTTTCTGTGTTGCTGGTTTAGATTAGCAGAGGAGTTTACCCTGTGTTGTAAAAAAAGTTACTTCTGCTATAGACAGGTTATTAAGAAAGTGCTTTGGATTTAATATTGCTTGAAGGTCATAAATTCTTCTTTCAACAGTCCTTAAAAACTTCAAGTTTTCTGTAGATAACTGAAATTGTTACTTAAAGGAGGGAATTGAAAATTCACTGGGCATTGGATTTAATTTTTAATCAAGATTTCTTAGTCATGTGACTGGTGACCTCCTTGCTTTGTTTAGACCCTGTTGGGGCTGTTTGGAACTATTACTGACTTGGGAAGGTTCTTAGTTTATCTGGCTCAGTTGGAGAGAAGCCTGCTTAGAACCAGCTGCACTAATGGGATTCCTGCTCAGAACCAACTGAAAAGAACCATTACTGAACAGGAAACCATCTACATCATTTTAGACATTAACAAATTTATTCTTTGAAGAGCGTTGGAAGAATATCTCAAGATTGTATTTCCTAAGCAAGCCGTGTTTGAAAGGCTTCAGAGTCAACTGTGTGTGATTAGTGACTTGACCACACGGGCCAAACCATTAAATAGCAAGACTTTGGAACATCCTACATTATATCCATGTGCCTTCAAGTATAACCCCTTGACCAAATTGTTTTTTCTATATCAGAAAACCAATCTCTACAAAAAAAATCTGTTTTTATTTCTTTATATCTGAAGCGTGTCTGTTTGAGAGTTGGGATATTTATATGGAGAAACACTAAAACGTCTGTATATCTGACTGCTGATAATGAATTATTGCATCATTATTGAATATGCTTTATTTTGATAAACTCTGAGTAGTTAATTTAGAAATATTCAAAAATCTAGTGGCATTAGACTATAGGATGTAGAACCAAAGTAGCCATTCAACTATTCAGGGTTATCTCTGCCATTCAGTGACATCACGGCTGGTCTGACAGTTGTCAACCGTACTGGATGTAGGTTTGCTCGCTGAGCTGGAAGGTTCATTTTCAGACGTTTCGTTACCATACTAGGTAACATCTTCAGTCAGCCTCCAAATGAAGCACTGGTGGCGTAGCCTGCTTTTTGTTTATATGTTTGAGTTTCCTATGGTTTGTGATGTCATTTCCGGTGGTGACATCATTTCCTGTGGTGGTGTCATTTCCTGTTCTTTTTCTCAGGAGGTGGTAAATGGGATCCAAGTCAATGTATTTGTTGCTAGCGTTCTGGTTGGAATGCCATGCTTCTAGGAATTCTCGTGCATGTGTCTGTTTGGCTTGTCCTAGGATGGATGTGTTGTCCCAGTCGAAGTGGTGTCCTTCCTCATCTGTATGTAAGGATACTAGTGAGAGTGGGTCATGCCGTTTTGTGGATAGTTGAGGTTCATGTATCCTGGTAGTTAGTTTTCTGCCGGTTTGTCCAATATAGTGTTTGCTACAGTTCTTGCAAGGTAGTTTGTAAATTAGTTTTGCTTGTTGTCTGTATAGGATCTTTCAAGTTTATTAGCTGCTGTTTTAGTGTGTTGGTGGGTTTGTGGGCTACCATGATGCTAAGGGGTCTGAGTAGTCTGTCAGTCATTTCCGAGATGCCTTTGATGTAGGGGAGAGTGGCTAGGGTTTCTGGACATGTTTTGTCTGCTTGTTTGGGTTTGTTGCTCAGAAATTAGTGAATGTGTTAATGGATATCCATTCTTTTTGAATACACTGTATAGGTGATTTTCCTCTGCTCTGCGTAGTTCCTTTGTGCTGCAGTGTGTGGTGGCTTGTTGAAATAATGTTCTAATGCAGCTTTGTTTGTGGATGTTGGGATGATTGCTTCTGTTGTTCAATATTTAGTCCGTATGTGTTGTTTTCCTGTAGACGCTGGTTTGAAGTTCCCCATTGGATGTACGCTCGACTATGACATCTGAAAACTGTATTTTCCTGTCTTTTCCCCATGCTTGGTGATTCACTGATTAAAAATCAGTCCATCTGAGCCTTGAATATATAAATGATTCAGCCTCTGTTAGCCTCTGTGGTAAAGAATTCCAGAGATTTACTGCCTCAGAGGAATAAATTTGCTGCTGACACCACACTCCCTGGATGTTGTGTGGTACTTCAGGTCAGGTCACATAATAACTTATCTGGAGTTGTTTATGTAATGCCATAACTTCCTGTTAGTTCTTTCTCTGAACAAATATAGCTTCTGATTTTAGAACTGTTTTCTTGTAACAAACCATAATTAGGAAGAAAGGGATATAATTTCATGATGCTATGTTCAATTTAAATTTGGTTGACACAAAGAGAGCTTTGTGGGACATGATTGGAGTGGAGACAGTGGTTAATGCAAGATGCCCATATGGTCTCAGTCTAGTAGAGATGGAGAAAAAAAGTGGGAACCTATTTAATTATAATGCGAGTATGTCACATGATTTGAATTTCAGTCATATTTTTCGATTTCAAATCACATAGGGAATCTAATCTAATCTAATCTTTGGATCAGCCTGTTTCCTTGCTTTTTCTTTGCATTTTGAACGCTGTGAATAATTGAACATAGTTTTGTCTTGTTCCCAGCTGCTTATTATCATTTCTAGTCCCAGTGATTTCATTAACTTAGAAAATAGGAGCAGGGGTAGGCCATTCGACCTTGAGTCTGCTCCACGATTCAATAAAATTGTGGTTTATCATCCAACTCCAAAGCCATTTTGTCCACATCCTCATTGCTTCATTTAGCTCTGAGAACTATATCTAACTCTGTCTTGAAAATATTCAATGCTTTGGTCGTAACCACTTTCTGTGGCAGAGAATTCTACAGTCTCATGTCTCTCTGGGTGAAGAAATTTCTGAAGAAGGG
Source organism: Chiloscyllium plagiosum (assembly GCF_004010195.1). NCBI lineage: Eukaryota > Metazoa > Chordata > Chondrichthyes > Orectolobiformes > Hemiscylliidae > Chiloscyllium > Chiloscyllium plagiosum. Next base: position 35,839,135 of record NC_057718.1, on the reverse strand, counting down.
CCTGTGCCCGAAACGTTGAATCTCCTGTTCCCTGGATGCTGCCTGACCTGCTGTGCTGTTCCAGCAATAAAGTTTCAACTGAAGAAATTTCTCCTCCTCCTCAATTTTAAATGGCCTATCTCATATCCTTAGACTGTGACCCCAGCTCTGAACTCTTTGGTCATCAGGACCATCCAGCATTTATTCTGTCTAAATTTATCCTTTCTGAATATTCTGAAGTGAAACTTTTTCCAGAGTTAATCACCAGAGCAAAGAAGTGTTACCTTTCAAAATTAGACCTAGGCCGTTCTGAGGTGCAGTCAAAAGAAAAGAAAAGCTTGAATTCATATAGTGCTTTTTACAGCAACCAGACAACTCAAGTGCTCTACAAATAATGAAGTTTAATAACTGTTGTAAAGTAGAAAGCACATTTTCTTGCAGAGGGTAGCAGAAATCTCCCTGAGAAAACTGAGATGAGTTTAACTGAAAATTTACAATTGAGATTGATGAATGTTGGTTAGGCTGGGCATTTTACTTACCAAAGAAAATGAAGTAGATGAAGTAGTAGTCAAGATACTGATCAGCCATGGTCTAACTGAATGGCCTTAGAATCTAAGAAATAAGAAATGGATAGGTCATTAGGTGCTTCAGACTTATTCTGAAATTCAATAGAATCGCTGATCAACTCAACTCCACCTTCCTGCGTTATCCTCTTAATTTCTTTAGTTTCTTAAAATCATCTTGTCTCAATGACCACATGTTAGCAGCTCTAGGGCATAGTGAATTCCAAAGCTCTTCACCTTCAAAAAGATTTCTGTTAATTCTAATCCATTGAAACTTGACCTAGTGTTCTAAATTCTATAACCAGGAGAATCATTAGATCATGATCTAACATGTCCACCCTCTTAGGTTATATGTTTCAATTCTATTATTTCTCATTCTTATTAACACTAGAGGATATATTTCTGAAAGAAAGTATGCATTTGTATCGCACTTTTTATTACCACAAGATATCATGAAAAGCTCAAAATCCCACATCTGACGCATTTCCTATGCCTTTTTTTCTTTTCCCGATCTCCCAGGACACCAGTAAGGTTCTCCTTATCTGTAATCATAGAATTGCCACAGTGTGGAAAAAGACCATTCAGCCCATCAAGTTTGCACCGATCCTTCCAACCAGACCCAGACATGTATTTACCATGGCTAATCCATGTGGCCTGCATGTCCCTGGACACAATGGGGCAATTTAACATGGCTATTCCACTTAACCTGCACATTTTTGGATGGTGGGAGGAAATCAGAGCACCCGGCAGAAACCTAAGCAGAAGGAGGGAGAATATGCAGACTCCAAATAGGCGGTCACCAAAGGCTGGAATCGAACCCAGATCCCTGGCGCTGTGAGGCACCAGTGCTAACCACTGAACCACCATGAATTGAAGGATCATCTGCCACCATTTCTATCATCTCTAGCAGGATGCCACCACCAAACATATTTTTCTTCCCCTCCATTTTAAGCATTCGTTGCTCAGAGTATGGACTCCTTTACTTTGGTGAAATTAATTGCATATTGGATGAATGCCTTACCTACGAATGACCCAAACTTCTAGTTGCCATTTCAATAAAGCATTTGCTGTTGTGCTAACATTTCAGTCCTAGGCCTATTACAGAATTTCAATGATGCTCAATGTAAGCTGAAGAACAGCACCACAGATGCTGCTAAACTGTTGTTTCTCCAGCATTTTGTTTTTAAATCCAGTGGGAATATGTTTTGAAGTATATTTGCTGTTGTAATGCAGGAAACCATTTGCACACGCCCAACTCTCTAACAGCAAGGTGGTAATGATCAGATTTTTATGTAATGTTGATGGGAGATGAGCATTTGCCCTGCTCTTCTCATCCTCCTTAGTGTGGACTCTTACGTCCTCCTAAGCATGCAGAAAGAGCATTGGTTTAGCATCTTAACTGTAAAATGGTACATTCAACAGTGGTATATTGCCTTTTTACGCTCAAGCCCCAGGGCAGACCGTGAAACCTGGCACCTTGTGATTCAGAAATGAGCTTGCTAGCAACTGAACCACTGTTAATATTGACTTGTCTGCTTAATCTTGCAGACAATGCCATGATCTCAGCACCTAGTGATGCCAGAACAAGCTTGAGGGGCAAACTCCTTCACTCGTGTTGCATCCATTTTTGTCCCAGTGACTATTTCTGTACCCTTGTGCCTCATTTCCATAGCTGTAGATATCCTCAGCCGCACCCTCATTTCCATTTTGTTCTCGCGCTCCATATAACCATTACTCGCTCTCCTCTGATTGTGCTCCCTGTATGATTCATCTCCGTTCCCTTAAGACCAAGAGATGAAAACTTGAAAGGAAATGATGGGCATCTCTTCCCTGAGGAGTAACTGTGGAAATACAGACTTGAGAACCTAGAGGTTGCTTGTCTCTGGTTTGCAGCATATAATGACCCAAGTTGTCATTATCAAGGCCTGTGATAGGGCAAGATACTAACTCTTGCTCACCTCTCAGCTCTTAATGAGTTGAATGGTGGGTGCGATATCTTACTGTTGCAGATGGGGTGTTAGTCAATACCTAAATGACAACAACATTTCGGAAAGTTAAAAATTACACATCACCAGGTTATAGTCCAACAGGTTTAATTGGAAGCACTAGCTTTCGGAGCGCTGCTCCTTCATCAGGTGATTGTGGAGCGTAAGATTGTACGACACAGAATTCTTATACTCCACAAACACCTGATGAAGGAGCAGCGCTCAAAAAGCTATTGCTTCCAATTAAACCTGTTGGACTATAACCTGGTGGTGTGTGAATTTTAACTTTGTAAATCCCAGTCCAACACCAGCATCTCTCAATCATGACACTTCAGAAAGATTCAGAAAATTGTGCCCCTTTATTTCTTTCTTTGAAATTCCACTACAGTTCAGTACGAATTCCTGAATCTTTCATCTCCCAATATGTGAATTTATTATGTGTGAATTAAAACGTGAATTATGAATTTCTGGACCTTGATTCAGTTTCCTGGTTTTTATACCTTTAGATAAAAGCGGTAATTTTAGTGCAATGAGTTCTTGTTTGTTTCACGTGAGTATCATGAAGCTTACCTCAATCTGATCAAATGGTCATATTCAGTATTGGTCTAACAGTCGCATGTTAAAAGTTAAAATTCTGTTTGTACCATTATTGTAACACAGTTCGTGTTTCTTTGGAAAACATGGGCACAGATTTGTATAGTGCCAGTTTGTTAAAGGAAGAAAGGTAGGTTGGAGATGTGATAGTTGTTTGAAAGGACATAGAGCTGAAAATGTGTTGCTGGAAAAGCGCAGAAAGTTAAAATTCTGTTTGTACCATTATTGTAACACAGTTCGTGTTTCTTTGGAAAACATGGGCACAGATTTGTATAGTGCCAGTTTGTTAAAGGAAGAAAGGTAGGTTGGAGATGTGATAGTTGTTTGAAAGGACATAGAGCTGAAAATGTGTTGCTGGAAAAGCGCAGCAGGTCAGGCAGCATCCAGGGAACAGGAGAATCGACGTTTCGGGCATAAGCCCTTCTTCAGGAATGAGGAAAGTTTGTCCAGCAGGCTAAGATAAAAGGTAGGGAGCCTGCTGGACAAACTTTCCTCATTCCTGAAGAAGGGCTTATGCCCGAAACGT
>NC_057718.1:35830805-35832368 GCF_004010195.1 Chiloscyllium plagiosum | reverse complement strand
CAGTCCAAAGATGTGCAGGTCAGGTGAATTGGCCATGCTAAATTGCCCGTAGTGTTAGGTAAGGGGTAAATGTAGGGGTATGGGTGGATTGCGCTTCGGCAGGTCGGTGTGGACTTGTTGGGCCGAAGGGCCTGTTTCCACACTGTAAGTAATCTAATCTAATCTAAACTTGTCCCGGTTCATTACCGAGTACCAAATGCAATATGGCCTCCCCTCTGGTCGGACAATCTACATACTGAGTTAGAAAAGCTTCCTGGACACACTGCGCAAACACCGCCCCATCCAATCTACTTGATCTAAAGAGCTTCCAATCAATATTTGGGAAGTTGAAATCGCCCATGACTACTACCCTGTGGCTTCTGCACCTTTCCAAAATCTGTTTCCCAAACTGTTTCTCCACATCTCTGCTGCTATTGGGGGGCCTATAGTAAACACCCAACAAGGTGACTGCACCTTTCTCATGCGTGTCTTTGTTTGACTTGTCCTAGGATGAATGTGTTGTCCCAGTCGAAGTGGTGTCCTTCTTCATCCCTATGTGAGGATACTAGTGAGAGAGGATCATGTCTTTTTGTGGCTAGTTGGTGTTCATGTATCCTGGTGGCTAGTTTTCTGCCTGTTTGTCCAATGTAGTGTTTGTTACAGTCCTTACACGGTATTTTGTAAATGACGTTAGTTTTGCTCATTGTCTGTATAGGGTCTTTCAAGTTCATTAGCTGCTGTTTTAGTGTGTTGGTGGGTTTGTGGGCTACCAACCTACATCCAAAACCTAAACCTGAGCTACAAATCTTCTCAAAACTCGCTAATATCAAATTTAGACCAACGAAGCAGCGGAAGGGTAATCTCTATCTCAATCATGAAGTTGATGAGTTTCTTCGCTTTTATTTGGAAGTGTGAGTGGAGGAGCAGGGAGTGAGGTTTAAGAAATACTATAGTAGACAAAGAAACAGGAGTTTTCTTTGCATTCCTTGATGATTCTGGATTAACAGACTATCTTGGTAGAGGAAAGCAGGATCTTATTTGTTCTTTGTACATTTGTTTGTCCCCTTACTTGTATAAGGATGCAGTTGCATTGGAGGCAAGGTTCATTACATTAATTCCAGCAAAGAAAGTCTTATCTTTATGAGGAGAGATTGAGCAGCTTAGGCCTATACATGCCAAGGTTAGAAGAAGGAGAGGGGATCTGTTTGAGGTCCACAAGATACTAGAGTCTTCAAAATAGATGGAGAGTGAATGTTTCCCCTTTTCTGAGGGAACCTGGAATGCGAGGTCATAGTTTTAGACTAAAGGGTGGCACATTTAAAACACAGGTAAGGAGGAGTTATTCTCTCAAAGGGTTATGAATCTATGGGAGTGCTAGGACAGTGATTACATTTAGGGAGGAAATAGACCGGTTTTTAACTAGTAATCGGCTATGGGCAGGAACATGGAATTGAGGCCAAGATGAGATCAGCCATAGAACATAGAAGAATACAGCGCAGTACAGGCCCTTCGGCCCTCGATGTTGCGCCGATCCAAGCCCACTTAACCTACACTAGCCCACTATCCTCCATATGTCTATCCAAT
>NC_057718.1:35742018-35829479 GCF_004010195.1 Chiloscyllium plagiosum | reverse complement strand
CAACTTCCCACTACTTGGATCACATTAAATGGCAGAGCAGACTCAATGGTACGCATTGACTACTCCTTCTCCTAATTGTTATGTTCTGATACATGTGGTCCAGTCAGATCTGATGATGTAAGGCTACAATACTTTTCTCCTGTATCTATTCAAGTCTCTACTCTTTGGATTCTACAAAACACAGATGAATTGTGTTCTGGGGTCACACCCAGAGTGAAAGAGAATAGAGGTTTGAATGAGTACTCATTAGTTAAACGTGGATGTAAATATTGAACATGTTGGTAGTCGCAGAATGGTACGAAATGTAGAAATTTAGAAAATAGGAGCAGGAGTAGGCCATTCAGCGCTTTGAGTCTGCTTCACCATTCGTTATGACCATAGCTGACCATCCAATTCTGTAACCTGCTCATACGTTTTCCCCCTTACCCTTTGATCACCTTAGCCCCAAGGGCCAACTCCTTGAAATCGTAAAATGTTTTATCCTTGACTTCTTTCTGTAGCAGAGAGTATTACATGCTCACCACTCTCTAGATGAAGATATTTCTCAGTCTTAATGGTTTACCCCATGTCTGTTGACTGATTAAAGACTCTCTCTACCATCGGGAACATCCTTCCTCTATCTATCCTGTCTAGTCCCTGCGTTAAAGTACCTTTTCAAGACAGTTCAGGGAATCCCTGATGGACTTTACCTGTAGCCTGACTTGGTTTGTCCCAGAGATTGTACTCTGTGGCAGTCTGGAATATAAAACTCTGTCAGTTTAATTTAAATTATTACCTTTATTTACCAAAGGCATCAATGTTACACTATAACATAGATACCTACAAGCCAGGCTTGAGCTCTTACCCCTAGGAGCCCTCTCAGGCTACTCTCCTTATTGTTGGAAACAAGCTAATACAGAAATTGGTATTAAAATTACAAAAATGCCACATCCACTTAATCAGCAATACAATGGCAAAAGTTTGCAGAGGAAGAGAAACTCATTGCCATGTCTGAGTAGGCATGACTATTAAGCTATATGCACATCAAAGTGGGACACCCTTGATCCAGCCAAGCTAGATGGTCAATTGGCTAGTACATTTTAACGAGAGTCCGGTCTAAATTATGTGGAAAAGGTCATGAGGTAATTTTGCTCAGCTAACATGTCCAATATCATTGTCTTACAAAATGACTCTCTCTTTTAAAATCATTTTCGCTTCACAAAATGCAAATTAAATTCATAATATTCCTGGATCTTGGGGTCCAGTGAACAACACACAAACATTAAATTCATGACAAGGTAGTGTTCGCTCAAATCAGACCATAAATAGTAAAATTTTCCACCAGCTTTTGTCAGGTCTCTGTCTCTCTCTGTGTCCCTTGAAACCTTCAGTCAGGGAATGTAATTTACAGAAGAAAGTTTTCTCTCTCTCACTCTCACAAGTTCCTTACTATTCCACTTTCAACCTTTGTTTTTCTAGCCTGTAAGGGTAATGAGACATTCCCAGTCCAGGACAGTCAAGATGAGGGAACTGAGCTTCATAAATTCAAATCTGCTCAGTGTGGTATACATGAAAATGTATCAGGATTTTTCTATTGCGTGATTATTCTACTCAGCTAATTAAATTACAAGTTCTTTTCATATTCAGTATGAGTTTTGTTAAGAGTCTTTGGTATAATCTAGTAATTTAGTAATTCTACATTCTACTGTGAAATATGCGCCTCTGGCGTGAAAAGTAAGTACTGCCACACATTCCACAAGTGAACAAATGTTATCAACTTATTTACACCGATCCATTGATGCTAAGAACAGATGTCTCCACTTCCTTTGAACAAGCACTTTCCTGCATTCTCTGCAGCAAATGTATCACATTTAAAACTATACGCTTTCTCACCTGCCAAATTCTTCTCAACTCCAATGAACGTAATCCTAACCAATTCAACTTCTCGTCATATGTCCATCTCACCATCCAGGAATCAGTCTGATAAACTTTCGCTGTACTCCCTTGGCAAGAACATCTCTCCTTAGATAAGGAGACCAAAACTGCACACAGATTCCAGATGTGGTTTCACCAACGCCCAATATAATTGCAGCAAAACATCCCTTTTTCTGTACTCAAATCCTCTTGCTATGAAGGACAACATATTATTTGCCTTCTTTACTGCCTGCTGCACCTGTATGCCTACCTTCAACTTGTGTATGTGGACACAGAGGTCTCATTACATATTCCCCTGTTGCGATTTATAGACATTCGAATAACAATCTGCCTTCCTGTTTTTGTGCCCAAAATGGATAACCTTACATTTTTCCACATTGTACTGCATCTGCCATGTCTTTGCTCATTCACCAAGCCTGGTACAATCACTCTTAAGAATCTCTACGTTCTCCTCACAGCACATAGAACATAGAACATTACAGCGCAGTACAGGCCCTTCGGCCCTCGATGTTGCACCAACCTGTCATACCAATCTGAAGCCCATCTAGCCTACACTATTCCACGTACGTCCATATGCTTGTCCAATGACGACTTAAATGTACTTAAAGTTGGCGAATCTACTACCGTTGCAGGCAAAGCATTCCATACCCTTACTACTCTCTGACTAAAGAAACTACCTCGGACATCTGTCATATATCTATCACCCCTCAATTTAAAGCTATTCCCCTCATGCTCGCCGTCACCATTCTTAGAGAAAGGCTCTCCCTGTCCACCCTATCTAACCCTCTGATTATCTTATATGTCCCTGTTAAGTCACTTCTCAACTTTCTTCTCTCCAGCAAAAACAGCCTCAAGTCCTTCAGCCTTTCCTCGTAAGACGTTCCCTCCATACCAGGCAACACCCTAGTAAATCTCCTCTGCACCCTTTCCAAAGCTTCCACATCCTTCTTATAATGCGGTGACCAGAACTGTAAACAATACTCCAAGTGTGGCCGCACCAGAGTTTTGAACAGCTGTAGCATAACCTCACGGTTCCGGAACTCAATCCCTCTATTAATAAAAGCTAAAACACTGTATGCCTTCTTAACAACCCTGTCAACCCGTGTGGCAACTTTCAAGGATCTGTGTACCTGGACACCAAGATCTCTCTGCTGATCTACACTACCAAGAACCTTACCATTAGCCCAGTATTTTGCATTCCGGTTACTCCAACCAAAGTGATTCACCTCAGACTTGTCCGCATTAAACTCCATTTGCCACCTCTCAGCCTAGCTCTGCAGCTTATCTATGTCTCTCTGTAACTTACAATATTCGTCGTCACTATCCACAATTCCACCGACCTTAGTGTCGTCTGCAAATTTACTAACCCACCCTTCTACGCCCACGCCCTCATCGTTTATAAAAATGACAAACAGCAGTGGACCCAACACCGACCCTTGTGGTACACCACTGGTAACTGGACTCCAGGATGAACATTTCCCATCAACCAGCACCCTCTGTCTTCTTTCAGCCAAGCCAATTTCTGATCCAAACTGCTATATCTCCCACAATCCCATTCCTCCGTATTTTGTACAATAGCCTCCTGTAGGGAACCTTATTGAATGCCTTGCTGAAATTCATTTACACCACATCAACCGGTTTACTCTCATCTACCTGTTTGGTCACCTTCTCAAAGAACTCAATAAGGTTTGTGAGGCCCGACCTACCCTTCACAAAATCGTGCTGACCATCCCTAATCAAATAATTCTTTTCTAGATGAATATAAATTCTATCTCTTAACGTTTTCCAACACTTTACCAACAACTGAAGTAAGGCTCACTGGTCTATAATTACCAGGATTGTCTCTACTCCCCTTCTTGAACAGGGGAATCACATTTGCTATCCTACAGTCTCCTGGCACGATTCTTGTATTGTTGAAACTTTATTGCTGGAACAGCACAGCAGGTCAGGCAGCATCCAGGGAACAGGAGATTCGACGTTTCGGGCACAGGCCCTTCTTCAGGAATGAGCAGAGAGTGTTCAGCAGGAGAAGATAAAAGGTAGGGAGGAGGGACTTGGAGGTCCAACACTTACCAACAACTGAAGTAAGGCTCACTGGTCTATAATTACCAGGATTGTCTCTACTCCCCTTCTTGAACAGGGGAATCACATTTGCTATCCCACAGTCTCCTGGCACTATTCTTGTAGACAATGACAATTTAATGATCAATGCTAAAGGCTCGGCAATCTCCTCCCTGGCTTCCCAGAGGATCCTAGGATAAATCCCATCCGGCCCAGGGGACTTATCTATTTTCACACTCTGCAGGATTTCTAATACCTCTTCCTTGTGAACCTCAATCACAGCTAGTCTAGTAGCCTGTATCTCAGTATTCTCCTCAACAACATAGTCGTTTTCTAGAGTGAATACGGTCGAAAACTATTCATTTAGTGCTTCCCCTGTCTCCTCTGACTCCACTTCCCACTACTATCCTTGATTGGCCCTAATCTTACTCCCACCCAGTTTTGTGTCATCTACACATTTGGAGATATTTTGTTTAGTTCCCTCATCTAAATCATTAATCTATATATTGTGAATTGTTGGGGTCTGAATACTGATCCCTGTGGTTTCTCACTATCCATTGCTTGTCGTTTGGAAAAAGACCCATTTATTCGTACTTTGTTTCCTATCTGCCAGCCGGTTTTCTATCCATTTTAATACACTATCTATAATCCCTATAATCTATAAACCTTACATGATAATCTCTTATGTGAGGCTTGTCGAATGCCTTCTGAAAGTCCGCCTCAGTTGCTCTCTTAGTTACACCCTTGAAGAATTGCAGTAAATTTGTCAAACTTGATTCACTTTTCATAAATCCATACTGACTGTTCAATCCTGCCACTGTTTTCAAAGTGCTCTGCTAATGGATCATTGACTCTAGCATTTTACTTGCTACTAATGTCAGGCAGACTGGTCTGTAAGTCCCAGTTTTCTCTCTGCCTGCCTTTTTAAATAGAGGGGTTTCATTAGCTATCTTACAATCTGTATAAACGGTACCAGAATCTCTAGAATCTTGGAAGATGACTACCGATGCATCCACTATTTCTGGAGCCACATCCTTAAGTACTCTGGGATGTAGATTTTTACTTTGGGGATTCATCGGCCTTTGGTCCCATCAATTTTCCTAACACTATTTCCCTATTAATATTGTTTTCCTTAAATTCCTCCCTGTCACTAAACTCTGTGTTACCCAACATTTCTGGTATGTTATTGATGCTCTTCTTTTGTGACCACAACCGAAGTATGTATTTATTTGGTCAACCATTTTTTGTCCCCCTTTATAAATTCCCCTCTTTTTGACTGTAAGGCATCTAAATTTTCCTTCAATTTTTTTTTCTTTTCAAATATCGTCAGAAACTTTTAGAGTTAGTGTTTATGTTCCCCACAAGCCTACTCTCATACTGTATTTTCCCTTACTTAATGAATAATTTTCTTTTGTCTTAGTTGTTGAATTCTAAACTGCTCCCTCTTCTCAGGATTGGTTTCTTTTTTCTGGCTAATTTATGTACTTCTTCCTGGATCTAATATCTATCTCTAATTTCTATTGTAAGGCATGGTTTGGTCACCTTTCCATCTTTAGATTTGTGCCAGCCAAAAGTGAACAGTTGTTGCAGTTCACTCAAACACTTGTTGATTTTTTTTGCCATGCCTTTCCACTGCGATCCCTTTTAAATAATAATCCTAATTTGTCATTGTGAACTCATGTATCATACCATCAGAGTTGTCTCTATTTAGATTCAGGACCCTGGTCTGAGCATCAACTATATCACTGTGCATCTTGATGAAGAATTCTATCATATGATGCTCGCTCATCCCGCAGGGGCCTTCCACAGCTAGAATGACAATTATTCCTTTCTCCATTACATAATACTCAGTCTATAAAGGCCTTTTCTTCAGTTGGTTCCGAAAAGTATTTGTCCAGAAAACCCATATACACTCCAGGAATTCCTTCTCAACAGTATTATTACGAATTTGACTTCTCCAATCCATATGCAGATTGACGTCCCCTGTAATTACTGATGTTCCTTTTTTCATGTGTCTTTAATTTCCTCTTTAATGCCATTCTGAACATCACCCAAGTGTTTGGCGTTCTACATACAATACTATTTTATTTTGCTGCCTGATGTTTCTCAGCTCTACATTCTATATTATTGGAGCTAATATCCTTCCTAATATTGAGTTAGTTTCCTCCTTAACCGGAAATGCAACTCCTCCATCTTTTCCTTTTTGTCTATCCTTCTTAAATACTAAACGCTCGTGAATGTTTAGTTCCTACTTCTGGTCATCTTTCAGCCATGTCTCCATAATCCTGATTATATCAGACCTCTTTTCATCTATTTGTGTGATTAATTCAAACTCAGAGAGCCTCAGGGCTTGTCTTTTTAACATTACTTGTCCCATTCCCATTATTTTTCACAGTGCCTCAGTTTGATCCTAATCCTTGATTTCTCTGCCTCTCACTTTTCTTATTTTCCTTTTTTTGCCTTGATGGTCCTGTCCATGATTCCAATTTCTCTGACTTCTTGTGTAGATTTCCAGTCCCCACCATTTTAGTTTAAAGCCTTCTCAACGACTCCAGCAATTCTTCCCTTTGGACATCCTCCTGTTCAGTTTGTACTTGTTCCATCTCCTCCAGAAGTGACCCAATGCCTCAGTAATCTGAAACCATTCCCTTCACCCCATCTTTTCAGTCAAATATTTATTTGATATAACCTGCTGTTTATACTCTGACAAGTATGTGGCACTGATGATATTCCTGAGATCAGTACCTTAGAGATCCTACTTGTTAACTTACTTCCTAACTCCCTATTTTGTGCTTGTAGGAGTTCACGCTTTTTTTTTAAACTATGTCACTCGTGCCACTGTATACCACTGTTACTGGCTGTTCACCCTCCCCCTCCAGAATGCCCGGTAGCTGCTCTGAGATATCTTCACCCTAGCAATAGGGAGGCAACTTATAATCCTGGAGTCTTGGTCTGAGCACAGAAATAAGACCATAAGACCCATTCAGGAGTCCTCCATAGTGTACGTAGCCACAGGCACACCTCCAAAACCTAGCCTTCCAGGTGCTGCAGCTGGAGTCATTACCTGCACATTTACTAATCACAGGCACTGGAAATGTACCCAATTTCCTACTTAGAGTAGGAAACCAGTACAGCTTTGAACTCTTATGCCATGATAGACTCCTTTTGAAATATACCTTTTGGAAGATTCTTAATATCAAACTATCAATTAATCTAGGGCTCTAATTTCCTGTTGATCCTTACTATAGAATATTGGCCTTATAAACTCTAAAGCACAAAGCACCTCTTCCACTTTGCACCAAGTTCCCACTATGCTCCAGGTTTCCAGATACACCTATTCACGCTGGCTGTGCCTCACTCAAAATGTTCTCTTTCCCAACTGCTCATGCGTCAAGTTTACTAATATGATATTGATTTTCTCATGGGAATTGAAGGATCCAGTTGAAGAAGCTGATATGTTACAATGTTGAAAGTGCAGTCTTAAGTGAATTTGCTGAATGTTTTTCCAGGGGAGGTTATAGAATAAAGTTGGGATGGAGGATGTTTGTGGAGAATGATATAGGGTAGTGATAAAAAATGCTATCATCTCTGACTATCTTGGTGGAAGTAACAAGACCATATGAAATGGCAGGATCACATGAAGTGACAAGGTCAAGGGAGAATTTCTATGGAGAGGTATTCATGGAGTTTTTTGAAGCACATTATGCTTGTAATCTTGATGTACAATTTATTTGATGTTTCAGTCTCAAAGGTGCACTGTCACAAATGTTGTTTATCTCACTGGTAAAGCTTTGATTCAGCTCATTTCTTGCCTGTGTGATTTCCACACTAAGCTATTGTAATGGTCCCCTGATGGCCCCAAGACTCTTCAAGAAGGTCACATGCCATATCATTTTTAAGTTTCATTTAGCTCTCAGATAGTTTTGTATTTGTGCAAAACATTATATTGCAGAAAAAGTACAAAATCCGTGCAGTGAAAAGAAACAAATGTTTCAATGATAAATTTCAGAAGACCCTACAGAAGATCTTAGGTTCTGATTTTTATCAGCTGTTGCCAGCTGGCCATTCTGGTAAAATGTGGAACCAGTTATTGTTTCCTTAAAATAGTGTAGTTTAAAACCAGAGTTAATGATTATTTACTGAAATCAGAATTGCTGTGGTGTACAATAGGTTCAGGCAAGTGTATTGTACTTTTGCCACATTTTCCCAATCCCTTGGGTCATTTTGTGCCCCCAGTATTCTCAAGGATCCATTTCACGATCTATCTGTACGTGTGATAATTGCCTATTGTGTTACACGCCTCACTGAGTGATGTTCAGTTTACGAATATGCTTTTGAAACATCAAGGATATATTTCAGCTCAGTGAGGACAAATGCAGAAAAGGAATTTGTGTGCTTGCACTGCAAATTTGTGTGGTGTATTGGTTGAAGACATAACTTTCCATGTGGGGGTAAAAAAAACTTTTAACTGCTCTAAGCCTCCCCAAGAAAGTTAATATATTTTGTATTTTATCCTGTGCAGAAGAAATGGAGGAAGAACTGGAAACGCCAAGTATTTTAGATTTGACAGAAAAACAAAGACATCAGCTTAAACACCGAGAGATATTTCTATCTCGCCAGTATGAGTCCCTTCCGGCCACACACATAAGGTACGAAATTGCATTTCAGTTGAAGAAATTAATTTGTGCTAAATCCTATCTTGTGGATTATGCATAGAGATGAACATCTTTGGATACAAATCATTCAGCTCCTTTTATTCTAAAGTGTTGTAGTTGAGTGTTCAGTTATTTTATTTGTCCAGTTAAATTTGCCATTAGAAACTGATTGTGTTATGTAATCACTGATACTTGTTGTCTTGACTGTCTTTCGTGAGCACTTCTCATATGTGTTTCATTTCAAAGGAGTTGCACTGCTTTATATTCGGTTGTGGCAGCTGCAGTAGTCGTAGACTAGCTTCTCCCAGGACTTGAAGTTGATGTGAAAGCTTCTAAGTGAGTTCTTAAGAGTGCTCTTATAATCCTTCCTTTGACCACTATGAGAGCACCCAGAGCAGGATCTCCACTGAAGATATTCTTTGGTAAAAGAGTGTATCAGGCATCTAGGGAGTATGACAGGCCCCACCATCATTGTCTCGATATAGTATAGATGTTTGGCAAGTCATCGCATGTGAGAAGTCACATGACACCAATAGGTTTATTTAAAATCAAGCACTTTGAGCACTGCACCTTCGTCAGGTCAAATGACTTCACCTGATGAGGGACCAGCACACCAAAGGCTTGTGATTTTAGATAAACCTGTTGGACAGTAACGGTTTTGGGTGACTTCTGATTTTGTCCTCCCCAGTCCAACACTGCCAGTATCACATCATGATCACATGTGAGCACTTCAGTGTCCAGTGTTTTGTCCTGACAACTAATCATCAGAAGCTTCAGAAGGCAACTCAAGTGAAAGTGGTTGAGCTGCTTGGTATGAGTTTGGTACACAGTTCAAGTGTCCGATTCAGAGACTAATGTGGGTAGAGCCCTTTGCTGTATAGATTTTCAACATGATAGGTATATGTACTGTTCTATCCCAGACTGGTGTTTGAAATCTGGCCTTGTTTTGACAATATTTGCATTTTTTTTTGTTGTAAGTATAGATATGTTGAGGAGAATGTGCTGTTGAGGTAAATTAACTTATCCACTACTGACAGCATGTGGTCATGGTATATGACCAGGCTTGTGTTCTGGGTGGAGCTTCCCTGGAACAAGCTAGTGCATTACTTCATTCTCCTTTGCGCTGATTGTGAGATTGAAATTGATGCATTCAATCAAGAATAAATTCATGCGTCGTTGTGTCTTCAACTCTGAACTAGCAGCCAGTGTGGGCTTTGGCAAACAGGTAATCACTGTGATTACATTGAATCATCACTGATGTAATCTTAACTCCTCAAGACGATTGTTTTATTGAAATAGATATTTTTAAAATTAAGGTGTTGTTTAAACTAGAGCCAGGGAGCATTGATTAATTGAATGGAATTTTACTTGCAATGGGTAGCAGAGTTCTTTTTTGTGACCTTAAGTTTGCAGAGGATTGAACATGGCTTAATTATTCCAATGCTGACCGAGAGTTATCAGATGGTTTTGATAACAGATGAGCTGAGATTGGGAAATCTTAAAGACAGAAGTAAGCAGTCTTAATTGTATGACATGTATTTGGCAGTTCATCTCTGCATCAAATAAAATCAAGGTTGTGATCATATGGTTTAGCCACAGGCATTTCCAGAGAGAGAAATTAAGTCAGTGGCTTGGTTACAGTGCTTGTGGCAAGAAACAAAGAGCGTGCTTTCAGTCTTCCATTCAATTAACTTGCATTTAATTGAATGCAAGTTCTACTGATCAGGGGCTAGACGCCAGGTAAGTAATGTGACAACTTGGACATAGTGGTTCAGAGAGATAGTGGTGACGTAGAGCTGTGTTGTCAGCATGCATGCTGTCAATTTAAGTGGTTTCATACTACGTTATTCTGGGCAAAGTTAAAAATCTCACAACACCAGGTTATAGTCCAACAGGTTTATTTGGAAGCACTAGCTTTCGAGGCACTGTCTGTTCACCACCTATTGCTTCCAAATCGAAATCTAGTGTCTCCAAATAAACCAGTTGGACTATAGCCTAGTGTTGTGTGATTTTTAACTTTGTCCACGCCAGTCCAACACCAGCACCTCCAAATTATGTTATTGTGGGATACTGTAAGTACTGAAGTTTCCCAAAGGACATTTGTTTTGATAAATGGGTGGTCAGGTATTTTGGCTACATGATGCTCAACTTATGTGAGACCAAAGAAAGACCCATGTGAGATGGCAGAGATAATGTGTAGGCTGTCTGTGGTTGGGACTGAATAGATATAAATAGAACAAAACATGTGAAATCTGACCCAGCTGCATGACATTTAACAAGGATTGGAACAGAATGGAGTGATTAACTGCATTAAAGTTTGCAGACAGGTCGAAAAGTAATGAAGACATAGTTTATCTTTACCATTGAGTAAGAGATTATTTATGACTTTGTCAGGGCCTTGTTGGTACTGTGGCAGAAGAAATATGGCTAGGGGAAATTCAGACATGACATTCTAGGATAGATGCGAGTGATTCGGAAGTTGACAGCATGTTCAAGGATTTTGTAAGGTAAAAGGATACTGGAAATGGGGTTCCTTATTTGCAACATGAGGGAGGGAATTGAGATTTTATTTTCCCCCGAAAAGGCGATGACAGGGGATTTCAAGGCAAGGAGGACCACATCTAATCAAACTCTAAACAATATCAGCAGAGAAACAAATCATTTAATCCATACTGGTGTTTATGTTCTACATGAAGTGTATTTAGCTCTTATTTCCTCTTCCCTCCCTAATCTTCAAACCCACCACCATGCATGCAGCAGTCCTTCAGTTTGCTGCTTCAATGTTATCTGTTTACTCACTCTATGTAGCAACGAATTCTACATTCTTACTAATCTGTTTGAACCCCTCTAGTTTGAATTCTGCCTTTGCCGTTATACCAAAATTACAGATGTTAGATTCATACCTTGTGCCAGTGACAAAGGAAAGCTATCCCTCTTTGACCCTTTCACTGTCTCTTGCACTCCTTGATGTAATTGACTATCCAATTCTCTTCTGAATAGCTTCTGTTTGTTATTGTCCAACTGGATGTAAATGTACTAATTTAGTTGCATTTTAATTTAGCTAACAGAATAATTTGCAATAGTTTCTCTCCCACCACTCCACCATTACCTTTCTGTTATACTTGTTGCTTGTCAGCCATCATTCAAAAAAACAATGTCAGTTTGTCCATATATGCTGACAGCAATGATCTCCATCACCTCATGACCTTGCTTGACTCCTATCTCCTTATTCTGGACTCCTACTAAAATGGAAATTGTTTCTCAACATCCCAGCTGATTGACGCTCTTCATAATATTGAAGGCTGCTACCATGTCTCCTCCTAGTGTTGCATTTCTGAGTAAAAGTAGGTCAGTCTGATGAACATTTTCTGTTACTTGCACTACCTTAATTTTGGTAGAAGTTTCTTAAATCCTTTTGCACTTTCTCTAATACTTCAGATTCTTTTTGTATTGTGGAAGGCAGAACTGCATGTAGTCATTCAAGTTTGATCCAAGTGAAGTATAAATTTTATATTGCTTGCTTACTTTGTCTTTATGCTTCTAAAAATCAGCACTTTGCTTGCACTCTTTATGACTGCAACAAATTGTGTTGCCATGGGAGCAGTGCATTTCTTTCTGCAAGTCCATATTTAATTTCTTCCTTTCAAGGATTATGGCCGAGGTATTTCTCCTCCAGATTAGAGCGCCTCACAATCTTAAATTGTTATTTATCTGCTCGATTTGCAAACTTCTGTGTTTACCTTTTACTTTGATCTAATTCTTGTCTTCTCATTATTAGCTACAGCAATTATAGTCCTGCAGTTCTGAAATGAATGTTGTATGTGAACAGCAGTGGCTTCAGAACAATTCTTACTGGCTTTGCCGTCCGTTTTCTACTAGAATGAGTGAGGTCCGTTAATTTCTCCTGCATTATCCATTTACCATCATATTTCAACTCATTCTCAAACTAGCCTCTGGCTCCACATTTCCGTATGTATTGTGTTTTTTTAATATCCCACCTTATTTGAAGGCCTTCTGAAATATGTGTGTGTGTTGGTTTATATATGAACAAAAGCAGTGGGAGTACGAGGCAGCTCTTCAGCCCTGTTAAGCCTTATCTGCCATTTTGTGAAACCATGGATGATCTACTACTTCAACACTGATTTCCTTCACTAACCCTGTATCCGTTGATGTTCTTAATATGTAAAAATCTATTAATCTCATTTTTTGGACATACTCAACAAGTGAGTTTCCTTGGCATTCAAAATTTGTTAGAAGATTTGTAGCTCGGGTGCTCGTTGTTGTGGTTCTGTTCGCTGAGCTGGGAATTTGTGTTGCAGACGTTTTGTCCCCTGTCTAGGTGACATCCTCAATGCTTGGGAGCCTCCTGTGAAGCGCTTCTGTGATCTTTCCTCCGCCATTTGTAGTGGTTTGAATCTGCTGCTTCCGGTTGTCAGTTCCAGCTGTCCGCTGCAGTGGTCGGTATATTGAGTCCAGGTCGATGTGCTTATTGATTGAATCTGTGGATGAGTGCCATGCCTCTAGGAATTCCCTGGCTGTACTCTGTTTGACTTGTCCTATACTCGTACTGTTGTCCCAGTCGAATTCATGTTGCTTGTCATCTGCGTGTGTGGCTACTAAGGGTTGAATGAACACCAACTAGCCACGAAACGACACTATCCTTAGTAGCCACACAGCAGATGACAAGCAACATGAATTTGACTGGGACAACACTACTATTATAGGACAAGCCAAACAGAGAACAGCCAAGGAATTCCTAGAGGCATGGCACTCATCCACAGATTCAATCAATAAGCACATCGACCTGGACCCATTATACCGACCACTGCAGCGGACAGCTGGAACTGACAACCGGAAGCGGCAGGTACAAATCACTAAAAATGCCAGAGGAAAGATCACAGAAGCGCTTCACAGGAGGCTGCCAAGCACTGAGGATGTCACCTAGACAGGGGACAAAACGTCTGCAACACAAATTCCCAGCTCGGCGAACAGATCTTTGGCATTGCTCTGGCCTATTATTTGTTAGGTCTTTCACTAATTCACTAAGGCTTTTTGAAATCTGTTGAATCTGTTGCATACTTGTCTTTAGAATGTTTCCTTACTGCAGCTATTAAGTAATTACATTACATTTACGTTTACATTACGTTACAGTGTGGAAACAGGCCCTTCGGCCCA
Organism: Chiloscyllium plagiosum; assembly: GCF_004010195.1. NCBI lineage: Eukaryota > Metazoa > Chordata > Chondrichthyes > Orectolobiformes > Hemiscylliidae > Chiloscyllium > Chiloscyllium plagiosum. The sequence continues at coordinate 35,815,674 of NC_057718.1, read as the reverse complement.
ACAAGTCCACACCGACCCGCCGAAGCGCAACCCACCCATACCCCTACATTTACCCCTTACCTAACACTACGGGCAATTTAGCATGGCCTCTTCACCTGACCTGCACATCTTTGGACTGTGAGAGGAAACTGGAGCACCCGGAGGAAACCCACACAGGCACGGGGAGAACGTGCAAACTCCACACAGTCAGTCCCCTGAGTTGGGAATTGAACCCGGGTCTCTGGCGCTGGGAGGCAGCAGTGCTAACCACTGTGCCACCGTGCCGTCCAAGGTTATTAGTTAAAGGTTTATAGGATTGCTTTATTTTTAAAGATATGAATTGCATTTGATGATGATGTCGATGTTAGCTCGTCTTGTTTTTTAAACTATCTGATGGCATAATCCATCTGAATCTAGATGGGACTTAACTGACCTCTCAACTTGTCTTTTAACTGTAACTTTTTCAAGTTGCTTTCTCACTGCATATCTTAACCCCATTTCTGAGTAGACATGATCCTGTGGAGTGAAACTCCTTTTGCGGATGTAAACAGAAAATTTAGCTTGGCAATTGCCATATTATACTCGCACATGTCTTTGTTAATAATGCATATGAGAACTTCACTAGATATTTTTCTTGCCAATTTGTTACTTGTTTCAATCCCCTTTCCTCAAATCCATGTTGATTACCCTTTCTTAATAAATACTTTATCCATCAATTCTTTAATTGAGAATTTTAGTGTAATTAGTATACCTATGTGTCTACTGTGATGTTTCTTGACCTCCTTTACATAGGAATCATGTCAACTCTGAAGTAATACTCAAACAAAAGTTACAACTTGCAAGGGTTCACCATTGTTTTAAACCTATTATATCGCTAATTTTCTGAGTTCTGTTGAAAGGTCATTGACCTGAGAAGGTTAACTGCTGCTTTTCTCTCTAGATGTTGACATGCCCATTTAGTAGTTTTTTTATTATTAATTGTCCTTTTGTCTTTGGCAGTTGTCAGAGCTGGTAATTCTGTGAATTATATGTGAAATCGAAAAAGTCCACACTTTTGTGTAATGCACTTCTTCATAACGCAGTTCTAAATACTGCCATATGCATTTAAATCGTGCAGATGTTGAACCTGCTATTTCTGATGAGATAGAGTCATACAGATGTACAGCATGGAAACAGACCCTTCGTTCCAACCCGTCCATGCTGATCAGATATCCCAACCCAATCTAGTCCCACCTGCCAGCATCCAGCCCATATCCCTCATATACCCATCCAAATGTCTTTTAAATGTTGCAATTGTACCAGCCTCCACCACTTCCTCTGGCAGCTCATTCCATGCCCGTACCACCCTTTGTGTGAAAAAGTTGCCCCTTAGGTCTCTTTTATATCTTTCCCCTCTCATCCTAAACCTATGCCCTCTAGTTCTGGACTCCACAACCCCCGGGGAAAAGACTTTATCTATTTACCCTATCCATGCCCCTAATAATTTTGTAAACCTCTATAAGGTCACCCCTCAGCCTCCGACGCTCCAGGGAAAGCAGCCCCAGCCTGTTCAGCCTCTCCCTATAGTTCAAATCCTCCAACCCTGGCAACATCCTTGTAAATCTTTTCTGAATCCTTTCATGTTTCACAACATCTTTCTGATAGGAAGGAGACCAGCATTGCACGTTTTATTCCAACAGTGGCCTAACCAATGTCCTGTACAGCCGCAACATGACCTCCCAACTCCTGTACTCAATGCACTGACAATAAACAAAAACATACCAAACACCTTCTTCAGTATCCTATCTTCCTGCGACTCCACTTTCAAGGAGCTATGAACCTGCATTCCGAGGTCTCTTTGTTCAGCAACACATACTAGGACCTTACCATTAAGTGTATACGTCCTGCTAAGATTTGCTTTCTCAAAATGCAGCACCTCGCATTTATCTGAATTAAACTCCATCTGCCATTTCTCAGCCCATTGGCCCATCTGGTCAAGATCCTACTGCAATTTGAGGTAACCCTCTTCGCTGTCCACTACGCCTCCAATTTTGGTATCATCTGCAAACTTACTAACTGTACCTCTTATGCTCACATCCAAATAATTTATGTAAATGACAAAAAGTAGAGAACCAGCACCGATTCTTGTGGCACTCCACTGGTCACAGGCCTCCAGTCTGAAAAACTACCTTCCACCACCACCCTCTTGCTTCTACCTTTGAGCCAGTTCTATATCCAAATGGCGAGTTCTCCCTATATTCTGTGAGATCTAACCTTGCTAATCAGTCTCCCATGGGGAACCTTGTTGATAACCTTGCTAATCAGTCTCCCATGGGGAACCTTGTTGAACGCCTGACTGAAATCCATATAGATCACATCTATCGCTCTGCCCTCATTAATCCTCTTTATTACTTCCTCAAAAAACTCAATCAAGTTTGTGAGACATGATTTCCCACCCACAATCCATGTTGACTATCCCTAATCAGTCCATGCCTTTCCAAATACATGCCCATCCTGTTCCTCAGGATTCCCTCCAACAACTTGCCCACCATCGACGTCAGGCTCACTGGTATTTAGTTCCCTGGCTTGTCCTTACCACCCTTTTTAAACAGTGACACCACGTTAGCCAACCTCCAGTCTTTTGGCACCTCATCTGTGACTCGATGATACAAGTATCTCAGCAAGAGGCCCAGCAATCACTTCTCTAGCTTCCCATAGAATTCTAGGGTACACCTGATCAGGTCCTGGGGATTTTTCCACCTTTATGCATTTCAAGATATCCAGCACTTCCTCCTCTGTAATTTGGACATTTTGCAAGGTGTCACCATCTATTTCCCTACAGTCTATACCTTCCATATCCTTTTCCACAGTAAATACTGATGCAAAATACTTGTTTAGTATCTCCCCCATTTTCTGCGGCTCCACACAAAGGCCGCCTTGCTGATCTTTGAGGGGCCCTATTTATGCTTTTGTCCTTAACATATTTGTTAAAACCCTTTGGATTCTCCTTAATTCTGTTTGCCAAAGCTATCTCATGTCCCGTTTTTGCCCTCCTGATTTCCCTCTTAAGTATACTCCTACTTCCTTTATACTCTTCTAAGAATTCATTCTAAGGATAAATTGCCATTGAATGTTTCTTCTGAACTTACATTGCAGTTAAAGATACAATATGGGAAACCTCTTCATTAAATTGACAGGATAAAGTAAAGATCAAATGAAAATTTAAGCTGTGGAAGTCTGTAATCAAAGTAGTGTGACTGCCTTCCAACTTTTTTATCCTGCATACACTGTCCATTTGACAACAGAAAGGTTCCACATTCTGTTGCTTGCGCATAAGTATGTAGTCAGGCTTGTGAGAATATTGGGGACTTCCCTTTCCAATTTGACTCGCTGTACAAATTCCATTTGTCTAAAAGTGCAAGATCAGTAGAGCTGCTTAAGTATGTTAGAAGGGGGAAAGTTGGGGATGTTTGCTTGCACAAGTCTTTCGGTTTCTTGAAAATTTTTGAAAAATTTGTTATCTGCTTGTAGGATGATGATTCGAGCTTTTTTATGAAAACCGATAAATTTTAAACCAGGAATAAAAACAGAAATTGTTGGAAAAGCTCAGCAAGTTTGGCAACATCTGTGAAGGGAAATCAGAGTTAATGTTTTGGGTTTGGTGACCATTCCTCAGAACCAGTTTTAGTTTAAATCTGATTTCTCTTTACAGGTGCTGCCAGACCTGCCGAGCTTCTCCAGTAATTTCTGTTTTTGTTTGTGACTGTGACAGCATCCACACTTCTTTCGGTTTTTATTAAATTTTAAGTCGGTTCTCAATTATTATGCAGGAACTTGTGGCTTTGCTACTATACTCAATGTTTTATCAGTGCTGAAAATCTGTATGGATTTTTTGCATACTGTTTCTCCTATTTAAGTTTGCAACTCTGAATATTACATGGAGACACAAAATTAAGCATTTATTGCCGAAGAAATACTAAGCCAAAGAAAACAAAATGGTAAAGCTTTGATGCCACCTTTGGCATGTCTGTGCATTTGCATTTATTAAACAGCATGATTAGATTTGCCCAACCCAGTGTCCTTGTTGATTTCTGCTGTATCTTTTAATTGTCAGTGAATGTATAAAATTTGCCACAATTTCACACTTCACTTTCTTCTCCTGCCTAAAGCTTTTCATCAAATTATTCTGCAGTGCTCTGTGAGTGATAGAATTCCTCAGGGTAGTGTCCTCAGCTCAACCACCTTCAGTTACTGCTTCAACCTTGCTACCATTATGAGCTCAGAAGTGGGTGTAAAGGTAAATTTGCCACTGTCCTACCAGACCTTAGGGCTTCTCTGTCATTAGAGAGAGATGACTGATAGTGACTTAATATGAAGGTCACAATGCCACAGGGGTTGCAGGAAAAAGGTTGAGAGGGAGGGTCCTTCATTGTAATCTCAGCCAGTGTGCAAATTGAACTCATGCTGTTGGCATTATTCTGTGTTAGAAATGAGCCAGTCAAGCCAGCTGAGCACAATGTTCAGCACCATTTGCGATTTCTCAGATACTGAAGCAGTCCATGTCCAAATGCAGCAAGCCTGCACAATATTCAGGCTTGTGCTGAAAAGTGGCAAGTAACATTCTTGCCAACAAATGCCAAGCACCGATCATCTCCAAAAAGAGAGAATTTAACCATTATCTAATGTCTTTCAAAGGCATTACCGTCACTGAAGACCAACTATCAATATTCTGAAAGTTGCCAGAAACTGAACTTATATGAATGCAGTGGCTATAACAGCAGGTCACAGGCTGGGAGTCCTGAAGGAATCTGCCTTCTTCAACCACTGTCGTCTGCATGCTGTAGGTTGACCCCCAATTCCCTTAGAGAGGGAATTGCAGGATTTTTACCAAGTGACAGTGAAGGAACAGCAATATATTTCCAAGTCAGGATGGTGGGTGTCTTGGAGGAGCACTTGCAGATACATGGCGTTCCCATGTATCTGCTGCTGTAGGTGGAAGCAGTCATGGCTTTTGAAGATGCTGTCTTAGGATCTCTGGTGAAATTCTGCAATGCATCTTGTACATAATACCTTAGTAGCAGTAGTGTGTGGGTGGATGTGGTATCAATCAAGTGGTCAGCTTTGACCTGGATGAAGTCAAGCTTGAGTGTTGTTAGAGCTGTACCTATGCAAGCAAGTGGCGAATATTCCTTCACACTCTTGACTTGTGCCTTTGAATATGGTGGACAGGCTATGGAGTGTCAGGAGGTGAGATTTTTCTGCAGTATTCTTAACTTCTGACCTGCTCTTGCAGCTGTTGTATTTATATGGCGAGTCCAGTTGAATTTCTGATCAATGAAAACCCCCATGATGTTGATTGTGGGGGTTCAGCGATGATAATACTGTTGAATGTCAAAGAGTGGTGGTTAAATCGTCTCTTATTGGAGGTGATCATTGCCTGCCATTTGTGTGGTGCAAATATTACTTGCCACTTTTCAACTCAAGCCTGGATACTGTCCAGGTCCTATTGTATTTGAATATTGGCTGCTTCAGTATCTTGAGTCATGAACGTGCTGAATATTGTGCAGTCTATGGTGAACATACCCACTTATGATCTTATGTTGGAAGGCAGGTCATTGATGGATTAACTAACGATGGTGGGGCCTAGTACAGTACTCTAAGGAACTCTGAAAGAGATATCCTGGAGCTTCAATGACTAACCTCCAACAACCACAACTATCTTCCTATGTGCCAGGTATGACTCCAACAGTGGAGAGTTTGCCCCCGATACCCATTAATTCAAGTTTATCCAGGGCTCCTTGAAGCCATACTGTTGGTGGAATGTGATATTGATGTCAACAGGTGCTGGTGCATAAAAAATATTTTATATAATTGCAGTAATGCAATTTCTGCTGCATTTAGATTAGCACATGATTTTCTTGAACAGTGACGTCTTTACAATTCAAATGACCTCAAATTATAACTCAGATAATGGATAACACAGCTCTGTGCTATTTGACAGACTCGTTCTGATAGCAACTTTTCAGTGAGGCCTTGTGCTGCTGGCATAAGAAGAGTAATTCAGAAACATGTAAACGTTACTTGCTTTATAAGTGTCTCAGAATTTGCTTTTCTTGAATGTAGGTACGGTGCATGAAATGTTTTTCATGTGAAAGGCAAATGTATGAAGTTGGACAATTATGTCTGACCCTCGCGGTTAACCTAGTTTATTTCAATCTTTCATTTGTCCAGTTCATGCTTATTGTCCAACTCATTCTGTGACATGTTTCTGTCCAAATAAAATTGAAGGGGATAATGGTTAGAGAAATTTTGCAGATTTGAAAATGTCAAGACTTGTATATAATTTTAGGATTTTTTTAAGTTTCACTATCATGGACAAACTAAATCAACTTTTCCAGATAACTTAATGAATGTAATGAATGATGTCTCCTGCACAACTTTTACACCAGTTCCTTTCCTGGGGAGTGTTGAAATTACTTTAGAACTGATATGAAACGTAAGATTAGGACTGATGTTTGGGATTATAATTGTCTGTTTGGTATTATTCATAATTTTCGTTTGTGTCCTCTGGTTCAAACTTCATTTCTTTTTGAAGTAATAATCTGGGTTTACCCCATCTATATTTAGTCTCCCTGCCCCTACGTCCAAATTAATTTATTTCTGAGCTGTAAAATTTAAGCTTCTCATTTTTCCACAGCAGTTATAAGGATAATCTGAGATTTCATCTAAGTTAAATATAGGGTTATCTGCCTGTGGCTTAGTAACTGAAACTAAATTCTGAACTAAATGTGATTTGAAGAGGTTTTGTAAGGCCTTCGGTTTGATTGCTGTAGAATTGTTTTCTATGATGTTGGTTCATGTAAAACCTTGATTCTACTTTGTAATCTTCCTGAAACTTGTTTTTTAATCATGCTTTTGATCACCCATCCTAATGCTCACAACAGTTTAATGTCTGATCATTTTTAATTTCCTGAGATCATGGGATAGTTTTCTATACTAAATTATAAGACAAAGGGGCGGCACGGTGGCTCAGTGGGTAGTGCTGCTGCCTCACAGCACCAGGGTCCTAGGTTCGATTCCAGCCTCAGGCAACTGTCTGTGTGGAGTTTGCACATTGTCTGTGTGGGTTTCCTCCAGGTATTCCAGTTTCCTCCCACAGTCACAAAGACGTGCGGGTCAGGTGAATTGGCCATTCTAAATTGTCCATAGTGTCAGGTGCTTTAGTCAGAGGGAAATGGGTCTGGATGGGTTACTCTTCGGAGGGTCAGTGTGGACTGGTTGGGCCGAAGGGCCTGTTTCCACAATGTACAGAATCTAATCTAATCTTAATAAAACAGCTTTTATTCCTGTAGCGCCTTCAGTGTTGTCTCAGTGGTTAACACCGCTGCCTCACAGCGCCGGGACTCAGGTGATTATCTGTGTGGAGTTTGCATATTCTCCCCTTGTCTGCGTGGGCTTCCTGTGGGTGCTCCGATTTCCTCCCACTGTCAAAGGATGTGCAGATTAGGTGGATTGGCCATGGGATATGCAGACTACAAGGATAGGGTTGGAGGGGTGGATCAGAGTGGGATGTTCTTCAGTGTGGACTGGATGGGCCGAATGGCCTTCGGTATGGTAGGATTCTGTGATTCTGTGATTCTATGATTCTGTCCTATGAACTCAACAATAAAGTCATCAAATTCCATGCATTCTCATCCGATAGAGAAGAAATGTATTGATTAGTCTGCAGTGAAATATGGATAAAACATCCAGGAACTTTGACATTCCAATAAACAAGACCCCAATCAAAATTGGTTAAAGAAAACATCCTTGTAAAGCAACAAAAATGCACAATTGATGTTTTTTTCATCTTGTGTGACCCTTAGCATAAAATTAAAACCAACAGCCATACTTATATGCAAATCTTCACTAAAGAGTAAGTTCAGACTGGCATTGTCATCCATGCTTATGAGAGATGCAGGATTGATGATGGCTAGTTCAAGAAATGGATCAAAATGTGGATTTTGAGACTAAAAGGACTTAAGGAAGTGAGAGGTTTGCTCATCCAGTTCATGTTCAGATCACGCCATGTTAACAATATAGTCTATGATGTGAGAACAACCAACACCAACATGGCAGTTATACCCAGTGATCTTGAGAATGTTGTTTATTAATCGCCCTCTCGAGGACAGTTTCTCAAAGATATGAAACAATTGGATGTTTGAAAGTGTTCGATAAATGTAGAAATAGGCAAGCACCCTCACTAGCAGAATTGTGCGACTGGATTATAGATCTATGAAATGAACTTGATCCTGATATTAGGGAAAAATAAATTGTAACATATGGAATATGGCATGCACTTGACAGTACCAAGAACAATTGCAGAATAAATAAAACTGAGGAAGATCTGTGAGATGATGGGGAAACATGGTGACTCAGTGGTTAGCACTGCTGCCTCACAGCATCAGGGGCCCAGGTTTGATTTCTGCCTCGGGCAACTATCTGTGTGGAGTTTGCACATTCTCCCCGTGTTTGCATGGGTTTCCTCCGGGTGCTCCAGGTTCCTTCCACAGCCAAAGATGTGCAGGTCAGGTGAATTGGCGATGCTAAATTGCCCATAGTGATAGTGCATTAGTCAGGGGTAAGTGTAGGGAAATGGGTCTGGGTGAGTTACTCTTTGGAGGGTCGGAGTGGACTTGCTGCGCCAAATGGCCGGTTTCTACACTGTAGGGGATCTAGTCATTCTATTGGCTGTATTATTTGATGATTCAGATAGTGATTTAGAATAGTTTAGAAGGGTTTCAATGTTAAGTTTAGCAGATAATTTGTTGTGGCATGTATTTGCATTCCATGAAATGTATGTGCTTTGTAATATTATATATGTAAACTTATACATGTAAACTCCTCAGAATCATTACTGTAAAAGTCAACATCATTATGGTTGATAAAAGTCATGATGTTGACTTTTATAGTAATGATCTTGAGGAGTTTACATGTATGCTTGGTTGATTTTTATCAACCAAAAGTGGTTGATAAAATTCAACTTTTTCACAGTACATGTATTCCCAAAGTTTTTTCAGAATTCTTCTCTGATCTTTCAATTTTGTTGTTTGCATGTGAATAATCTTTTTAATTTTTTTTTAAACTGTTGATTACTCAACTTCCTTACAGGGTGCCATATTATTTAATGGTCATCTTCCCTCAAATCCTCTCCCTCTCTTCCCTTCAAGTCTGCTTTCATAGTGTTTCATAGAATATCTCATGGATTAGAGTGGTCCTGATGAAGGGCTTTTGCCCGAAACGTCGATTTTCCTGCTCCTCGGATGCTGCCTGAACTGCTGTGCTTTTCCAGCACCACTCTAATCCAGAATCTGGTTTCCAGCATCTGCAATCATTGTTTTTACCACAGAATATCTCATGGCATGTTTAGAGAACAGTAGAGGCCACTTGGCCCATTGAACCAATACTAACACTTTGCAAGAGCAATTAGGTTTCACTCAATGCTCCTTTTAAGTTTTGTGACTCTACAAATAAAAAATGAAGGGTTGAACATTGAAACAGATCAACTGCATATTTGAGATTAGTGGTCTTGATGTTCCTTCATCAGAAATCATTGCATTTTTGCAGTAAATAATTTAGACCAAATTGAAGCTTGATGGGTTTCAGTGATATATTCAGAATTGTTCGGAATTCTTTGCTCTGAATTTGCAGGGTTCGACATCTTGCGTACCAATCCTTTGTGTTATCTTCGCTTGAGATTTCATACAGTGTAAAGGAATGTCACATTGCTGAAGGTGACAGTTTCCCAGCAGAAAGTTCAGTTTCCTGGACAGTCCCTTTGGAATGTGCTATTTTGGGGATTCCACAAAGTACCCATGTGTAACTTACTTTTACACTGAAAATAATGACGGTATGGCTAATGAAAAGAACAGGCCTTTGTGTCACGTGTTGCAGCTTACTTTAATTGTGGACTTAGTTAATTCACATTCCTCTAGAATGAAGATTCTACGTCAAAAATGCTAATGAATCTTTTTTATATATACAAAACTATGCATGTACATGTATATCAAACATTCAGTTATTAAAGGTTTTGTCTTGATGTTACAGGCATTGATAGTGTACTTGTTTAAATGGTAGCTCAGTAGGTAGCACTGCTGTCTCACAAAGCTAGGGACTCTGATTCAATTCCTGCCTTGGCTGACTTAAACAAACAGCTCTGCCAACCATCCAGCCCAAACTTTGGGTCTGCTACGTGGATGACACCTTTGCCATCACTAAATGCAAGAAAATTAGAGGAAACCTTCAAGACCATCAACAATACCCTTACTGGCATAAAATTCACTAAAGTAGAGATAAACAGCACCAAACTGCCATTCCTAGATGTTGCAGTAGAGTGAACAGCCAATGGGAACCTTCAAACCAGCGTGTACAGGAAAATAACACATACAGAGCAAATATTGAACTACAGAGACAATCATCCCAACACCCACAAACCGAGCTGCATTAGAACATTATTTCAATGAGCCACCGCACACTGCAGCCCAGAGGAACTACGAAGAGCAGAGGAAAATCACGTATACAGTGTGTTTAAAAAGAATGGGTACCCATGAACACAGTCCACAGATTTCTGAGCAACAAACCCAAAAAGCAGACAAAATACGTCCAGAAACCCTAGCCACTCTCCTCTATATCAAAGACACTTCGGAAGTGACTGCCAGACTACTCAGACCCCTTGGCGCCATGGTAGCCCACAAACCCACCAACACACTAAAACAGCAGCTAATGAACTTGAAAGACCCTGTACAGACAACAGCAAAACTAATGTCATTTACAAAATACCTTGCAAGAATTGTAACAAACACTACATTGGACAAACAGGCAGAAAACTAGCCACAAAAAGACATGACCAACTCTCACTAGTATCTTTACATACAGATGAGGAGGGACAAGACTTCGACTGGGACAACACATCTATCCTAGGACAAGCCAAACCGAGACACATGCGAGAATTCCTAGAAGCTTGGCATTCCAACTGGAACTCTATCAACAAACACATTGACTTGGATCCCATTCACCACCCCTTGAGGTAAGAAAACAGGAAATTACATCACTACCAGAATGACATCACCAACCCAAGGAAACCTAAGCACAAAATGCGGGCCATACGACCAGTGCTTCACCGGAGGCCCACTGATGATGATACCTACTATCGTGACGAAACGTCTGAAAATAAACCTTCCAGCTCAGTGAGCAAACATACATCCAGCTTTGTATCCTTCTGCATAAAAGACATGCCTACTTTCACAATTAAATAGAATATGATTAATTTACCCATAGAATAGTTAATCCACTGTTTGTCTAAAATTACTTTCTTTTCTCTTGTGTTCCAAGGTCTGCTTGTTTGTTGGTTTTAGATCACCTGCTTTTGTAAGTCTTCAGTTCAAACCTTCAAATGCTGAAAACTAATGCAGGGATAAAGCTGCTCAATATTTAGAGTTGCTTTCTCCCCCCAGTATATAGAACTACAATAAACATTATTCGTCTTTTATTTTCCTGGGCTTTGTAGCACATACTTAAGTCAGTTTCCAAACTAGTTTTTCTGTAATGGGTTCCAAGTCTGTCACTAGAACCGATAAATTGTGGGAAGTCAGTCCATGTGAATCATGGCTGACCAGAAAGCTCTGGCTGTTATTCCTGCTAGGGGTGTATTAAAAGGATTTGCAAGTTGATGTCAACCTGTTGGACTAACTTATTGACTGCATCATCTGTTGCCTGAAATGGAATTCATACTGGCCCTATAGGTTCAGAGGCAGTAGCGAAGGCATCTCTGAAACAAACATCTAAGGGAAAATAAAATATGAAAATGTCAAATATTTCTGCTTGTCTTATTACTTTACCACCTATTTACTAATTTAGTCACTTACTGCTTCAGTCATAATGTGAACACCAAGACTATCTTAGTCAAAATATTCAGTGATATCATATTCTGTGACTAGAACTGTGGCACATCATTTCTTGTTTGTAATGATAATTCATGACATTTGATGTAGGCAATCACTTCAATGTGTTCCCTTATGCATCCCCTCATCTGCTTTTAATTCATTTTGGTTGCTCAGTCCTACTCTTCTCTGTCCCATGTAGTCAGTCTGTCTCCAGCAACTCCTCCACTCCATTAATTCCATCATACAGTTTTTTTTATATATTGCCTCTTGGTACTCACAACACTTGCAATTCCATGTCTATCTCTGTTGTGGACAGTTTATCAGACATGATATTTAATGTGGAATATTCTTTCCAGTAAATATCCTTCAAAACACTCCCTTCACTCTATCTGTTCAGTTTGATCCAGAAGTTGCAAATCTCAGTTAATTGTTTGACCTTAAATGAAGTTTTAAATCTCATTTTCTATTATTCATTAAGCTTAATATTAGTTCTGTTTCCATCTCCTGTTCCCCAACCTGACTCTCTTCTGTTTCACATCCACCTTGTCTTTGTTACTTCAGTTCCACCCCCACTCTCTTACTCACTGTTGTCCTCCCTCATTCTACTCTATGCAAACTCCACCTTGTTCAAAATTGTCCACATCCAGTCCACCACAGATTCTGTTCACTTGACACGTAGCTGTCCTCACGCAACCTTTGTACCTCAATGCATTGATTTTTGAAGTTCTTGTTGCTTTCTCCCCCCCATCTCTTAGCTCTGCACCATCTTACTGTACTGTGGTCCTCTCATCCTGCTTTTTTTGCACATTATCCTCATGCGACAAGTCTTTTAATATTTTCGTCCCACCATCTAGTTCTCACCCTAAACGTCTTCACTTGCTACTTTATTCTCTGGCTTTGACATTTTCCTCACCGTATAAGTTTTGACTGTGTGCAATCATCTTTCCTATTTGCTCTGCATTTAATGTCTGAGGACATTTTACTAAATTAAACCTATATGATAAATAAACACAAGAGCCTTGGTGAGAATATGGACCTTTTGAGCTCACTGATGCTGTAATGGGAAACCAAAATGAAATAAAAATCCCTAATTAAGCCATTCCAAAATATTCAGCTATTTATGAATTTTGTAGTGCAGTTTCTGTTATTTCTGCAATAGAATAACTTTGGTTTGTTGCAGTTGGTCCTCTCTTCTGAGTTTATGGACAATACAGAGTTAGGTGAGAAAGTAAGTGGTGAGGAGATTGTAGAGAGAAATAGTTTGAGTGAGTGGGCCAAAATATGACAAATGGAAAATGAAGTGGCAAAGTGTGAAGTTATTCACTTTGACAGGAAAATTTTTGAGTGGTGAGAGACTGGGAATTTTATACTGTACACTGAGAAGGACTTGTATATCCTTACACATAAATGACAGAAAGTTAACATGCAGGTATAGCAAGAAGTTAAGAAGACTAATAACGTTAGCTTGTTATTACAAACAGATTAGAGAGAAGTAATGAATTCTTACTGGAGTTATGAAGGGCATTAGTGCAGCCACACCCAGAATGGTGATGGCAGTTTGTTTCCTTACCAAAGAAAAGATGTATATGCCATACAGAGAGTGCAACAAAAGTTCAGAGTAGACTAAGTCTGTATTTCCTGGAGTTTAGAAGAATGAACAGTGATCTGATTGAAACACACAAAAGCCTTAGCGAGCTTGACTAGGAAGGTAATGAAAAAAATGCTTCCTCAGCTGCAGAAGTTATACGTCCGTTCACAGCCTCTGTTTGCTACTTAGGATTGAGGCAAGAGGTTTGTCCATTCAGAAGACTGTGAATGTATAATAATCCTGATAGTAGAGAGCTCTGTGGTTTAGTTGTTGAGTATATTTAAGATGTTGATAGACTTTTGTGTACTAATTGAATTAAGGGTTATAGGGATATTGCGTGAATGTGGAGTTGGAGTAAAGGTTCTGGCATGATTTTACTGAAGGTGCAGGCTCAACATAGTCCCCTCTGTCTCCTATTCATTATATCCTAATATGGTGAACATTTTATATGCAGTAAGCATCTACAGCAAGAAATGAAATGAATGAACACTTAAAGCTGATGTAGTGTTGGTTGAAGGAAGAATGTTGTCCAGAACCCAGAGAGGCTTTTCTAAATTAAAGGAAAGCCTCCGTGGATTCATTTATACTCACATGAACAGGCAGACCAGATATTATTTATCCATCTGATTTTTAAAGTTAATTCATATGATACTAATGTTGCTATCAAGGCCAGAATATATTGCGCATTCCTAATTGTCCTTGAAACAGTAGTGATGAACTGGCATCTCAAACCACTACAGTCCATGTGGTATAGGTGCACCCAAATTTGTGAGGTAAGCACACAGGATTTTGATTGGGATATCCAAGTAAATCGGAATTGTGAGGAAGCTAGAGGGAATCATGCAATGTTTTTGTGTTTCCATGCATGTGCTGTTTGTAGCTGGTGGAGACCACTTCGAGCTGGTAGAGACCACTGGTTTGGAAAGTGCTGTTGAGAAATATTGGTGAGTTGCTGCAGTGTATTTTGTAGATGGTATTGAAAAAGAAACATACTTCATCTACTGTCCTTAAATGGTAACTCATTGTATTTTAGGTCTATGGTGGCCTAGTAACCTAATGGGGTATGTGGCTCTGGTAACTTTTACCTGACCCACATTAGCTAACCTAATCTGACTTAATAATAAGCACTATGCAATTGGCATTAGTGTTTCTACTCTACAAAAGGGGAAAAATTCAACAGTGATTCAGCATTAGTCCCTGAGGTAAAGATCTCTTTGCAGAACTGTATGGGTATGGGTGACCATTGTTATATTGTTTGAGGCATGATTGTTGGTCAAGATACTGGGAGAATTCCATCGTTTTATTTCAAACAATATCATCATTTATATCCACAAGAGTTAATGATACTTAAGTTTAATGTTTTGTTTTAAAGATTGCACTGCACATACTGCAGAAATATGTTAGTAATGCATTGAAATGCCTATCCAGATTATGTGCTTGAGTTGTGGAGTAGGGTTGAATTCGGATCCTTCTGGTTTAGAGGAGTGAATAAGCTAAGGCTGATGGATCATAGCCACCTAGTTTTAATCTCAGGTTGAGGTAGTTGATTCCAATCACTGCCTCAATGGTACACCACAATTGGGTTCAGAATTCCTAGGTTAGAGATAGGAAACTACTGGCAAAGCTCCTGCTCTGTTATCCAGTGATTATTTCTGGAAAGTGTATGTTTGTGGCTGAAAAGGAATTAGGCTCAATTGTAATGACATCTGCCATGATAGTGGTAAAATATGCAGTGTAAATTTTCAACTTGTTTCATCTGAGCTTCAATATCTAAGAATGCCTAAAATGGCTGCTGTGATTATCTGACTACAGATTGAAGGAAGTCTAGGACACCATTTATTTTATCTAAAACATTTGAAATCAGACAACTGAGTCAGTGTTAAGAATTTTGCATCTCCTGTTTAAATTCAGCTTGTTCAGCATGTGTGTAGATATACATCAAAGTTTGTGTGCAGCTATTCAGCTTGGAAAGAGAATGGAGCCAGGCTTGCAAATTAACAGCAGAGGGAGAGAAAGAAAATCCATTGTTAAGAGGAAGGACTGAAAGTTTCTACCTCCTTGTTCATTCTCATCTAAGTAGATAGTACAATGAAAAAGCAAATTGGGCAAGCAACCTTGACTCTCTAGGTTATCGCTGAAAATGTGTTGCTGGAAAAGTGCAGCAGGTCAGGCAGCATCCAGGGAACAGGAGAATCAACGTTTCGGGCATAAGCCCTTCTTCAGGAATGAGGAAAGTTTGTCCAGCAGGCTAAGATAAAAGGTAGGGAGGAGGGACTTGGGGGAGGGGCGTCGGAAATGTGATAGGTGGAAAGAGGTCAAGGTGAGGGTGATCAACACATTTTCAGCTCTGATCTCCAGCATCTGCAGACCTCACTTTCTCCTCAAAGATTCTCTCTAGGTTATCTGCAAACTTCAGCAGATGATGCAAGTCAACAATTATACAACTGTGATCTCAGGATAAAAATGTAACATCTGAAGGATTCTAAGGAAATCAGGACTGTATAGTCTTTATTCTTTGTCAATGCCAGACACACAGTTCCTTTACAATTTATTGTCTATGTTTGTTTGTGCGTGTGTGTGTGTGTTATGTATGTTCACGAAAACATTAAACTAATCAAAAGTAAAGAGTCAGCTGCAATGTTGTGTAAGAAGAGTGATAGCTGTAAGCTTAATAAAAATATTTGTTGCGACCAATGGAGTGAGGGGACTTGACTGACCCCATTTCATAGTTCCTTGATCATGCACAATAAAAGTAGTCAATGTAGTTCCTGGACATATGTACATACACGCGTACGCTCACACGCGCACACAGGCAATAAATTGTAAAGGAACTGTGTTCTGGCATTGTCAGAAAGAATAAAGACTATACAGTCCTAAGGTCCTTAGAATCCTTCACGTGATAGATTTTTAGCTTGAGACCACAGTTGTGGAATTCATGCTGTGCCAGTAGATAGGATAAAAGAGAATATGGAAGGCTACTTAAGAGCTTGAGGTGGAAATTATATCATTTCACAAAATACTGTGGAAGCTGGCAGTCTGAAATTAAAACCGCTCAGCAAGCCTGGTTAGATCTATGGAGTCGAGTTTTGTATTGGTGGTTTTTCATCAGAACAAAAGAGGCCATACCTCTGATGAACGAGTGAAGAGAACTAATAAAAAAAAAGACTGATGATAAACAGTACTTTGTTGATATTTTGCAGCCATCAAAAACTTAAATGGTGAGACTTGGGTAATGTTGCAACAGCCATGTGAGAGATTATGAAGCTTCTGTTATTTCCCTGATTTCAAAACTTGGTATTTTGCCTTGTAAGAATAATTTGACATGTTTCTTGTCAGGTGTGAGTGGAGGAAGGCATTAATTTGCTTCCTATCACTCTAGGAGGTATTTTTAAATGTAATGTTAACTAATTTCAGTAAGGACAAACATCGAGGAAAGAGGTAGAGTCCTGGTAAAGAATCAAGATTTTTTTTCTAAAAGCTGCCAATTAAATAGGCAGTGGTGAAGCAGAAACCTGCTGACAAGAATGTTTTAAATGTTTTCTATTGTAACGGGAAACATTTAGTGACTTTATTTGGAATTTTGCTTAAATAAATGTATTTTTTCCTCCAGGGGCAAGTGTGGTGTTTCACTTTTGAACGAAACCGAGTCAGTAGCCTGCTATTTGGAAAAAGAGGTAAAATATTGATTATTGTTTTTGATATTATGATGTACTTATTCAAACATTTCTTCCACAAAGTTTTTTGTTGGTGCTAAAGTTTGAACTCCCAGCAGTCATCTTTACACAGTTTACTTGGTAAAATGTAATATTGCTGCATCTGAAATATTGTACCTTTGACGTATTTGTGATTTAGATGACAAACTCATACGTTCATGTGTTTGCTTTGTTATAAATAGCAATACTATGATTAGAGATTTTCAAATGTTTACAGATGGCATACTTAATACAATATTGGGGCTTATCAATGAAGGGCTTAATGAGTTGATACAGAACAAAGGATAGTACAGCACAGGAACAAGCTCTTCGACCCATCAAGACTGCCAACACATGATGCCTTTCTAAACTAAAAACCTTTTACTTCTGTGCGATCCATATTCTTCTGTCAGTGTATTCAAGGCACTTACCGCCTCTAACATCGCCTTTAAACTTTCCCCTTTTTACCTTGAATCTAAGTTGCCTAGTAATTGACATTTCTGCCCTGAGAGAAAGGCTCTTCATGATTCATGCCTCTTAATTTTGTCAACTTCTGTCAGCCCTTAATCCTTTTCATATTCAGGTGAAAAGTCAACTCTGTCCAATCGCTCCTCATAGCTAATTCCCTCCAAACCAGCCAACATCCTAGTAAACAATTACTGTACCCTCTCCAGAGTCTCTGCATCCTTCTGGTAATGTGACGACCTGAGCAGTACTCAATATTCCAAAAGTGGAATCAGTAAAGTTCTAACCAATGAAGGCAAGAATACCATATGATTTATGCCACCATATCCATTTGTGGTTCCACTTGAAGGGAACTGTGTACGCAAGGATCCTTCTATGTTAATGCTTCTAAGGGTTCAAACATTTATTGTATACTTGCCTTCTGTATATCTCCTAAAATGCATCATTTTGCATTTGTCTGAATTAAAGTCTCCAGCCTATCTATATCCTGCTGTATCCTCTGGCAATCCTCCTCACTATCTGCAGCTCTCCCAATCTTGGTGTTTGCAAATCTTCTAATCAAGTCACCTACATTCTCCTGCAAATCATTTATTTATATGTGTATGTGTATTATTATGAGCAACAGGGGTCCCAGCACTGATCCCTGTGGAACACCACTGATCAGAGATCTCCAGTCTGAAAAACATCCTTCCATTGCTACTCTGCCTTCTATGACTACGCCAGTTCTGTGTCCACCTTGTCCCTCACCACAGATCCCATATAACTTCACCTTTTGTATCAGACTGCCATGAGGGATCTTGCCAAAAGCCTTGCTAAAATCCGTATGGGCAACACCTTACCCACACAAAGGTAATCTCTTATGTCCATATTTTTCCAAATGTGAGTAAATCCAATCCCAAAGAATATTCTTTGATAATTTCCCTACTGCTGACGCAAGGCTCGCTGGCCTCCAATTTCTCAGATTATCCCTGTTGCCCTTCTTAAACAAAGGAACAATGTTGGCTATTTTCCAGTCCTCTGGGACTTCTCCTGTGACCGAAGAGAATACAAAGATTTTGTACAAGCCCCAGCAATTACCACGCCTGCCTCTCTTGGCATTCTGGAATAGATCTCATCAGGTCCCAGCAACCTGTTTACTAAAATGCTTTGCATTTTGGAAAGGCAAATCAAAGCAAGACTTTTACACTTAATGGTAAGATCCTAGGGAGTGTTACTGAACAAAGAGACCTTGGAGTGCCAGTTGCTAGTTCCTTGAAAGTGGAGTCGCAGGTAGATAGGATAGTGAGGAAGGCATTTGGTATGCTTGCCTTTATTGATCAGTGCATTGAGTATAGGAGTTGGAAGGTCATGTCATGGCTATACAGGACATTGGCTTGGCCACTTTTGGAATATTGCATGCAATCCTGGTCTCCCTCCTATAAGAAGGATGTTGTGAAACTTGAAAGAGTTCAGAAAAGATTTGCAAGGATGTTGCCAGGGTTAGGGTTTGAACTTTAGGGCAAGGCTGAATAGGCTGGGGCTATTTTCCCTGGAGTGTCAGAGGCTGAGGGATCACCTTATAGAGGTTTATAGAATCATGAGGGGCATGGATAGGGTCAATGACTTGCATTTGTTTCGGGTCCCTCAACATCAGGATTTTAAAATTCCTGTTCTTGTTTTCATATTCCCTCACTGATATTGAGGAATGGATATGTTGACAGATTATGGAAAAATGTAAAAACAAAGGATTGTAAGTGATTTTAAACTTCCCCTGTATTGACTGGGAGCCACCTAGTGTTGGGATGGGGGAGTCCGAAACTAGAGGGCAGAGGTTTAAGATTAGAGGAGAAAACTTAAAGAGACCAAAGGTGCAGTTTTTCATGCAGAGGGTGGTACGTGTATGGAATGAGCTGCCAGAGGAAGTGGTGGAGGCTGGTAAAATTACAACAAATGAAAGGCATCTGGATGTGTATATGAATAAGAAGGGTTTAGAGAGATATGGGCCAAATGCTTGCAAATGGGACTAGGTTTACATAAGAGAGGTGGTCAACATGGACGAGTTGGACCGAAGGGCCTATTTCCATGCTGTTCATCTCTATGACCTCTTCCTTTTTTATATTGACATGTTGTGAATACAATGCAAAGTGTTCATTAAGGATCTCACCCACTTTCTCCGGATCCATGTATAAATTCCCTCCTTTGGCCTTAAATGGACCTGCTCTTTCCCTAGCTCCCTACTTGTTCCAAAAAATGTATAAAATGCCTTGAGATTTTCCTTAATCCTGTTGGCCAAAGACATTTTGTGGCTCCTTTTACCCTTCTTCATTCCTAGTTTGAGTTTTTTTTCCTTTGCATTCTTCGAGGGCCTTCAGTTTTCTAAACCTTGCGAATGCCTCCTTTTTCTTTTTGACTAAGCTCTTAATTTCTTTGTCATCCAAATCTTGCTATCCTTCTCCTTCATTTTGACAGACACATTGTGGTCCTGAACTCTAACCAACTGGCCTTAAAAAGATTCCCACATGCCAGATCTGGGTTGACAGACAGCTGCCCCCAATTTACATTCCTCAGTCCCTGCATAATATTGTGGTAGTTAACCATCCCCCGATTTAATACTTTCTCCCGAAGACTACTCTTGTTTTTATCGATATGTAGCTTCAAACTTACAGAATTATGGTCACTGTTCCAGAAATACTCCCTCACTGCAACTTCAATTACCTGGCCGGGCTCATTCCCCAATGCCAGGTCTAGTATGGTCCCTTACCTAGCTGGACTGTTCACACATCGTTTCAATAAAATGGCCCTGGACACACCCAACAAATTCACCCTTATCCAAGCCCCTGTACTAGGCGATTCCCAGTCAATATAAGGGAAGTTTAAAATCACGCACAACCGTTTGTTTTTACATTTTTCCATAATCTGTCAACATAACTGTTCCTCTTTCTTTGTGGAGGGATATGAAAACATGAACAGGAACTTTAAAGTCCTAATGTTGCTGCACCCGAAACAAGTGCAAGTCATTGAGCGCAGAGGTGGTAAGGAAATGGAACTTGTGTTGAATTAAGACACAGTCAGGAGAGTTTTGGATGACCTAAAGTTTATAGATGACTGGTTAGCAAGGTTAGATCTCATGGAATACAGAGAGAACTAGTCATTTGGATACAGAACTTGCTCAAAGGTAAAGACAGAGGGTGGTGGTGAAGGGTTGTTTTTCAGACTGGAGGCCTGTGACCAGTGGAGTGCCACAAGGATCGGTGCTGGGTCCACTACTTTTTGTTATTTACATAAATGATTTGGATGTGAGCATAAGAGTATAGTTAGTAAGTTTGCAGATGACACCAAAATTGGAGGTGTAATTGTCAGTGAAGAAGGTTACCTCAGATTACAATGGGGATCTTGATCAGCTGGGCCAGTGGGCTGAGAAGTGGCAGATGGAGTTTAATTCAGATAAATGTGAGGTGCTGCATTTTGGGAAAGCAAATCTTAGCAGGACTTACACACTTAATGGTAAGGTCATAGGGAGTGTTGCTGAATAAAGGGACCTTGGAGGGCAGGTTCATAGCTCCTTCAAAGTGGAGTCGCAGGTAGATAGGATAGTGAAGAAGGCGTTTGGTATGCTTTCCTTTACTGGTCAGAGTATTGAGTACAGGAGTTGGGAGGTCATATTGCGGCTATACAGGACATTGGTTAGGACACTGTTAGAATATTGCATGCAGTTCTGGTCTCTTTGTGAAACTTGAAAGGGTTCAGAAAAGATTTACAAGGATGTTCCCAGGGTTGGAGAATTTGAGCTACGGTGAGAGGCTGAACAGACTGGGGCTGTTTTCCCTGGGGCGTCGGAGGCTGAGGGGTGACCTTATAAAGGTTTACAAAATTATGAGGGGCATAGATAGGATAAATAGACAAAGTCTTTTCCCTGGGGTTGAGGAGTCCAGAACTTGAGGGCATAGGTTTAGGGTGAGAGGGAAAAGATATAAAAGTGACCTACGGGACAATTCTTTTATGCAGAGGGTGGTACGTATGTGGAATGTGTTGCCTGGGGAAGTAGTGGAGGCTGGTACAATTGCAACATTTAAAAGGCATTTGGCTGGGAATATGAATAGGAAGGGTTTGAAGGGATATGTGTCGAGTGCTGGCAGGTGGGACTAGATTGGGTTGTGAAATCTGGTCATCATGGGCGGGTTGGACCGAAGGGTCTGTTTCCATGCTGTACATCTCTATGACTTTATCATAGAATGTGGGTGACTCGCCAGGGCTGATAAGCAAGGTACGAATGAAGGTTTTAGCAGTGAAGGTTTTGAGCTGAGATGGGTAGCCAGGTGATTTAATGGACAAATAGGCTCTCTTAGCGATGCTTGAGCATGCGATCTGATGTTCATCTCAGAATCTAATGTGACAAATCTGGATTATCTCTAGTCTGTTGCTAGGGAGAAGAGTGGAGTTGGTAGTTAAGGAACAGAGGAAAAGGAGCCATTATAATTGATTCTTTGACCATGTCAGAGGAGTGTTGGAGGATGGCTGCAGAAAGAAGAAAAATTCCACCTTTGCTGCAGTCACATTGGATCTTGTTTGTGACCTTGATAAAATTTGTCAGTACAGTCAATTGATCTGAAACTTATTGTCATGATTCAAACATAGGCTCTGTAAATTATTTTCTGCATCATTTTGGTAAATTTATCCTTGTATGGTCACTATAGTTTTAATGTGCCGTCTATTGTGAAATGTCCAAACTGAGACCAGTATTTGTAATTGTGTCATAACTGAGGTGTGTACAAATATACTTCTCCACACTTTTCTTACGACTTCATTCATGGTTGCCTCTATTTTAAAATAGTACACTCACTTGTACTCTCAGTTTGGAAAAATGATGCGTTATAAACTGTATATTCTTGATCAATGGGCAAATCAAGGGCTATGGGGAAAGGGCATTAAAATGGATGTGAAGAATGTCAGATCAGCCATGATACTATTGAGTGGAAGAGCAGATATGAGGGACCAAATAGCATACACCCCTATTTCTTATGGTCTTGTATTCATTGAGTCTTTACTCCTAATTCATGTGTTTTTTTTCCCATGCTGTGTAAGCGCACATACATCTCAACATGAAATTTCATCTACCACCAGTCTGTTTATTTCACTATGTTCTTCTGAAGTCTTTGACTGCTGCGTAGATGGTTTCTAAATTACCTTTGTGGAATCAGAAAATTCTGAGCTATGTTTCGAATACCTACATCAAAATAATCTAAATATGCAGAGATTAAATTGAATCTTGCACTCTCCTGCCACTTGCTGCCCGTATTCAACTTGAACAATACTTACTCTCAATATGTCTGGCAGCATCTGTGGAGAGAAAGCAGAATTAATGTTTTGAGTTATTGACCTTCCTTAAGAAGTGGACTTGAAAAGGTAACTCTGCTTTTTCTCCACAGATGCTGCCGACCTGTTTGATTTCTCCAGCTGTTTCTGATTTTGTTTTAGATTTCCAGCATCCACAATTCTTTTGTTTTATTTTACTTATTTACTCTCTCTTTGTTTCCTTTTTGAATATTTATTGATAACCTTTTAAAACAGTTTTCTATTATATTTAATGCTATTCTCATGTTTTGTCCATTCAATAAGTAGATTAACTTAACTTGTATAGAATTTACATTTAAAAGGCTGCAACTGTTTGGCGATTTGATAAAATTGGCTAAAGTTGAAATTTTTTGTTTTACTGATGTAAAATTGGTAACTCTACTTTGGGAGAACTGCTTCTCTGACATATTTAGAACGATGCAGTAATTTCCTTCCAGTGTTTCCTTCATAAGCAATAGTCCATAATTCATAAGAGATTTATATTGAGGTGGTTTTATTACATTTGAATAATAATTTATTATTAAAATAACGTGAGTTATTTAACTGATTTTAATTACACTTGTGAACAGACTTGTATACAGACGTACCCAGTACAGCTTTTACTCTACAATTTATTATGCCGTCCAGTTAATCATAATTAACATGTGCGGTAAATGCAATCTTTTTTCATCATTAGTGTTTTTAACATGTTAATCAGAAAAGTCAAGGAGCTACTCTGGATTTTAAAAATACATTTTGAGGCTCCAAACTTTGTTTTTAAACATCATCTAACTTTATTGTTGCATTTTTAAAAAGAACGAAATGAATTAAGTTTACTTGAAATAAATCTTTATTGCAGCCTTTTCTTAATGCTGCTTCTCTGCCATATGGGTGGGCAGTATGGGTGTGTAGGAGCAGATGATAAAGAAAATAATGAATCAGTGAGAAATGGAGCTTGCTACTTGATGTTGGTTGGCGGAGAGATCAATTTGTTCGTACATTCCTGTAACATAAGTCCTGCCTCCTTACCGTCAGCCACCTGGTCAATCTTTGTGTTGTCTACAAACTTACTTTTCATTTCCCCCCACATCTTCTATATAGTTCATGATGTATTTAAACATAAGGGATCCAGCACTGATTCCTGTGGTTCACCAGTGATACAAACAAAGTTGTACCAATATCCTTGATAATCCTCAACTCCATTTCCTTGCCTTTACTCAAAAACTTTAATTCCCAGTAATCTTTTTGTGACTTATGCCTGAGGATTCTCAAATCCATCTGTGCTGTAGCTTTCTGCAGTCTTTCTTCATTTAAACAATATTCATCTCCTCTAATCTTCCTGCCAAAGTGCATAACATCACACGTTCTAATATTCTATTCTACCTGCCAAGTATTGCCCACTCACTTAACCAGTTTCTTTCCCTTTTTGGACCCTGAGACATGCTCACCACTTGCCTTCGTATTACTTTTGTGTGATCCACTAACTTGGCCATATACATTCACTTCCCTCATCCAAATCATTAATGCATAGTAAATATGCCATAGTGTTAAGGGTTTAGATGGAGAGGAATTTGTTAAGTGTGTACAAGACAATTTTCTGATTCAGTGTTGTGGATGTACCTCCTCGAGAAGGTGCAAAACTTAACCTACTCTTGGGAAATAAGGCAGGGCAGGTGACTGAGGTGTCAGTGGGGGAGCACTTTGGGGCCAACGACCATAATTCTATTAGATTTAAAATAATGTTGGAAAAGGATAGACCAGATCTAAAAGTTGAAGTTCTAAATTGGAGAAAGGCCAATTTTTATGGTATTAGGCAGGATGTTTCGAAAGCTGACTGGGGGCAGATGTTCGCAGGTAAAGGGACAGCTGGAAAATGGGATGCCTTCAGAAATGAGATAACGAGAATCCAGAGAAAGTATATTCCTGTTAGGGTGAAAGGAAAGGCTGGTGGGTATAGGGAATGCTGGATGACTTAAGAAAAAGTGGAAGCATATGTAAGGTATAGACAGGATAGATCGAGTGAATCCTTAGAAGAGTATAAAGGAAGTAGGAGTATACTCAAAGAGGGGAATCAGGAGGGCAAACAGGGGACATGAGATAGCTTTGGCAAACAGGGTTAAGGAGAATCCAAAGAGTTTTTACAAATACATTAAGGACAAAAGGGTAACTAGGGAGCGAATAGGGCCCTATAAAAATCAGCAAGGCAGCCTTTGTGTGGAGCCGCAGAAAATGGGGAAGATACTAAATGAGTATTTTGCATCAGTATTTACTGTAGAAAAGGATATGGAAGATATAGACTGTAGGGAAATAGATGGTGACATCTTGTAAAATGTCCATAGTACAGAGGAAGAAGTGCTGGATGTCTTGAAATGGGTAAAGGTGGATAAATCCCAAGACCTGATCAGGTGTACCCTAGAACTTTGTGGGAAGCTAGAGAAGTGATTGCTGGGCCTCTTGCTGAGATATTTGTATCATCGATAATCACAGGTGAAGTGCCAGAAGACTGGAGGTTGGCTAACGTGGTGCCACTGTTTAAGAAGGGTGGCAAAAACAAGCCAGGGAACTATAGACCAGTGAGCCTGACATTGGTGGTGGGCAAGATGTTGGAGAGAATCCTGAGGGACAGGATGTACATGTATTTGGAAAGGCAAGGACTGATTAGGGATAGTCAACATGGCTTTGAGAAATCATGTCTCACAAATTTGATTGAGTTTTTTGAAGAAGTAACAAAGAGGATTGATGAGGTAGATGTGATCTATATGGACTACAGTTAGGCGTTCGACAAGTTTCCCCATGGGAGACCGATTAGCAAGGTGAGATCTCATGGAATACAGGGAGAACTAGCCATTTGGATACAGAACTGGCTCAAAGGTAGAAGACGGAGAGTGGTAGTAGAGGGTTGCTTTTCAGACTGGAGGCCTGTGACCAGTGGAGTGCACAAGGATCGGTGCTGGGTCCTCTACTTTTTGTTATTTACATAAATGATTTGGATACAAGCATAAGAGGTACAGTTAGTGAGTTTGCAGATGACACCACAATTGGAAGTGTAGTGGACAGCGAAAAGGGTTACCTCAGATTACAACAGGATCTTGATCAGATGGGCCAATGGGCTGAGAAGTGGCAGATGGAGTTTAATTCAGATAATTGTGAGGTGCTGCATTTTGGGAAGGCAAATCTTAGCAGGACTTATACACTTAATGGTAAGGTCCTAGGGAGTGTTGCTGAACAAAGAGACCTTGGAGTGCAGTTTCATAGCTCCTTGAAAGTGGAGTCGGAGGTGGATAAGATAGTGAAGAAGGTGTTTGGTATGCTTTCGTTTATTGGTCAGAGTATTGAGTATAGGAGTTAGGAGGTCATGTTGCGGCTGTACAGGACATTGGTTATGCCATTGTTGGTGTCTTGCATGCAATTCTGGTCTCCTTCTTATCGGAATGATGTTGTGAAGCATGAAAGGGTTCAGAAAAGATTTACAAGGATGTTGCCAGGGTTGGAGGATTTGGGTATAGGGAGTGGCTGAAGAGGCTGGGGCTGTTTTCCCTGGAGCATCAGAGGCTGTGGGGTGACCTTATAGAGGTTTACAAAATTATGTGGGACATGGATAGGGTAAATAGGCAAAGTCTTTTCCCTGGGGTTGGGGAGTCCAGAACTAGAGGGCAAAGGCTTAGGGTGAGAGGGGAAAGATAGAAAAGAGACCTACGGGGCAACTGTTTCACACAGAGGGTGGTACATGTATGGAATGAGCTGCCAGAGGAAGTGGTGGAGCCTGGTATTGCAACATTTAAAAGGCATTTGGATGGGTATATGAATAGAAAGGGTTTGGAGGGATATGGGCCGGGTGCTGGCAGGTGGGACTAGATTGGATTGGGATATCTGATCGGCAAGGACGAGTTCAACCGAAGGGTCTGTTTCCATGCTGTATGTCTCTATGACTCTAATTGTGGCCTCAGCACTGATCTTTGTGGCACTCAACTAGTTACAGGTCATCCTGAAGTGACCCCGACCCCAATTCTCTCTGTCTTTTATTAGTTATTCTTCCCTGTATCTGTACTAATAAACTGCTTCAACATCATGGACTCCTATCCAGTTTAATAGTCTTCTGTGTGGCACCTTATTGAAAGCTTTGGAAATTCAGATATATTAAAATTGGTGTCATGCTTTTTGGGTTGATTTGGGGATTTTTTTCCTTTTGCGGATTGTGCGACTTGCCTCAGAAGGCAGTGGAGGTACAGTCATTGGCTATTTTTAAGATTGTAATCAATATATCATTGTTAGGCTAGGGAAGCAAAGGTCACCCAGGGTCAATGAAAATGTAGAATTCAAAATGAGGATAGATCAGCCAATATCTTACTGAATTGTGGAGCAGGTTTGAAGGCCCAATTTCTTTCTGTTTTGTATGTAAGTTAACTCCAGCCAACATCCTGTCAACTACAGTATAGAGGAATCCACAATTATTGGAAAAGTAAATCATATTGGATACATTGGTGTGAAGCTGGCAATGTGGGAGCAGATGCTATGGAGATTGGAAAAACTATGAAAATGGAATAGAATCCCAAGGGAAGATATGTAATCAAAATAGCAGGGAGTGTTGGGGTGTATCTGTGTGTGTGTGGTAAATGTTGCTTCACCATCATTTGTTTTCTTTATTCTCTGTTTTTATACTTTCATCTATCAGTGATAGCTAAGAAGCAGTAGTAACAAAGGCAAAAGAACCAACGGCAACATGCGGTAAAAATGTTATTATGCAGTGACTGGTTAGGAATGCACTGCTGAAAATGTGGTGGAGGGTAATTTGAATTATTCTCATGAGGAGAATTGGATATTTATCTCAAAATCATTTGCCGAGTGATGAAAAAGGATTGCAATAGTAGGACCAGCTGATACTTGCAGAGAACTGGCAAAGGTGTTGACTTTTTGGGGTGGGGGAGCGCAAAAAAGAGAAATTGCTGGCAAAGCTCAGCAGACCTGGCAGCATCTGTGGAGAAAGATCAGAGATAATATTTTGCTTCGCTTGAACCTTCCCCAGAACTGATAATTGCTAGACCTGCTGAGCTTTTCCAGCAATTTCTGTTTTTGTTTCTGATTTACAGCATCCGCAGTTCTTTTGGTTTTTATTTTGATTTTGGACAGTGCAGTTCATGACCACAGTTACCTAATGTAGGCAGTAGACGACTTGTAGCTGAAAATGTGTTGCTGGTAAAGCGCAGCAGGTCAGGCAGCTGGAAAAGCCCAACAGGTCAGGCAGCATCCAAGGAGCAGGAGAATCAACATTTCGGGCATGAGCCCTTCTTCAGGAGTTCCTGAAGAAGGGCTCATGCCCGAAATGTCGATTCTCCTGCTCCTTGGATGCTGCCTGACCTGTTGCGCTTTTCCAGCCACACATTTTCAGCTTTGATCTCCAGCATCTGCAGTCCTCACTTTCTTCTAGTAGACGACTTGTAGCAAATTTCTCATAGTTTATTAAGTTGAAGTGATAGCTGTTTAAATATGATACACAAATGAATTTGCAAAGAAAGTATATGGCTGACAGATGTGAATGTTTCATCCATCTCAAAGTTGTGCAGTAGAATGGAGGAGTCGTGCGCTTTGTCTTTGTACTTCCCTTGTAATGATGTTGGAGAACTTTAAGTCTGCTTCATTTCCTTGGATCCTCTCGCTCCTCTCAGTTTCTCCCCACCTACTTCCTTATTGCTATTGAGGCTGTTCATAGGAGCAGAAATTAGGCAATTTGGCCCTTTGAGTCTGCTTTACCATTCAATCATGGTTAATAAGTTTCTCAACCCCATTCTCCCAGTTTCTCCCCATAACCTTTGATCCCCTAGACAATTGAGAATCTGTCTATCTCTGTCTTAAGGAATCTCAATGACCTTGCCTCCCCAGCTTTCTGTGGCAATAAATTTATGCTGTTTCAGCTCTTCAAGATGCTGGAATGACTGTTGTCGACTTTCCCACCTCAATTTGAAGGTTAATTTCCATCCTTTGTCAGATCAAAAGCTTCTTGTTTCACAAAACATTGTACTGATAATAAGGTAGTATTGTGCCTGATAAATGTTAGGACATTGATGGTCCTTATAACCATTCCTCTGTTTTCATATACAAGAGACTTGTTTATGTTTGCAGCAGGCTACTTAAATTGCTGTAACATTCAGACACCCAGAAAATCCATTGCAATTCGCCTATCGGCGCAACAGGTCCACAGCAAACGCCATCTCCATGGCCCTACACTCATCCCTGGACCACTTGGATAACAAGGATACCTAAATCAGGTATGATATGCCTGTATAGCATGCAAAACAACACTTTTCACTCTGTATCAATACATGTGACAATAATAAATCAAATCAAAATGCTAGATGTGAAGTCATGCAACAAAAAATGAAGGAAAAATTATCTTTGTCTGGGTCTGTAAATATTCTATGGTGTAAATATATGGAAGGGAAGAATCAACTAGATGGACTATATGAAGACACAGAAGAAATGGAAATTAGAATAAAATTTGATGTAATTTATAGTTTGTAGCGAGGAGAGAATATAGCATTGATATAATTAATGTGCTAGAAAGAGAGCTGAGTGAGACATCCTAAGTGGTATTGGAACATAGCTTATTCTAAATCTTTCTGAGA
Source organism: Chiloscyllium plagiosum (assembly GCF_004010195.1). Classification (NCBI taxonomy): domain Eukaryota; kingdom Metazoa; phylum Chordata; class Chondrichthyes; order Orectolobiformes; family Hemiscylliidae; genus Chiloscyllium; species Chiloscyllium plagiosum. The sequence continues at coordinate 35,786,120 of NC_057718.1, read as the reverse complement.
TGACAGGCATATGGATTCCCAGAGTGACTGTTGTTCATCAGAAGAAGGAATGGCATCAAAGGAGCAGTTGTTGAGTCACCCTTTCGGGCAATATGCTCTAGATTATTATAAATCGCTGCATAAACAAGATTATTTCCTTTGTCACTTCTGAACCTTTTGCCAGCTGCCTTAAATCTGAATGAATGAATGAATGAATGAATGATTTGGCTTTATTGTCACATGTACTCAAATGACTACAGTGAAATGTTTACAGGTCGTCACTTACAGGACCATCTTAAGTACAAAGGTACCTGGGAACAACTTATTCAGTTACAAGATCTTAGAAAATCGAGAAATAAAATGTCCAGTATTACTGAAATAGAAGTTCAGCACAGTGGCCTTACAACCCAGACCACACTGGCACCTAGCCTGTAATCTCCACCAGGCCTTGGTTCCAGACCATGCCAGACTTCACCTTGATGATCATGAGGCTGAGAGATTATTTTGATATTGCCTCAAGACCAGGACACCATGCTGAGGCTATTTTAGGCTGAAAGACTGCCATGTAAACTGGGAGGCTGCCATGCCACCATGACGTGCTGGGAGGCTGACACGGGAGACTGCTACGCCAGGCCAGGAGGCCGCTTCGCTAAGTTGAGAGGCAGCTACACGAGATCGGGAAGATCCCTGTGTGCGTTGAGGTCTCGAGTTGACCAGAGGCCAGGATTTGACTGGAGGCCTGAAGTTGTCAAGTCATTGGAGGCTGGGAGAGAAATAGAAAAGAAACAAAGGTGGGTACAAGAAAGAGAAGCAAAATAAGAATGGGCGAAGCAGACAAGCTCTGGTTGAAGTGTCCTAGTCTGACGCCATCTTGGAAATCTGTGTCCTCTTCTATAACTGGAATCCTTATTCTGGCAACACTTAATGTATTGACCGCTTCTGTATAACCACTGCTTAGTCTCGGATTTAAGGAATGCATTCCCAACTTTTCCAGTCTCCCTTCTCAACTGCAATCATTCATCTTCAATACATTGCTTATCTCTTGTGAATTCTGCTGGAAAGGCTTCTTAAATTGTCATGATTTGGAGGTGTCGATGTTGGATTGGGGTGTACAATGTTAAAAATCACACAACACTAGGTTATAATGCAACAGGTTTATTTGGAAGCACCAGCTTCCAGAGTACTGCTCCTTCATCAGGTGGTTGTGGAGTATAAGATCATAGGACGCAGAATTTATAGCAAAAGTTGACAGTGTGTTGTAAATGAAATTAGATATTGAAAAACACCTGTATTCTTTGTTAAGTCTCTCATCTGTTAGAATGACCATATTGGTTTCAATTCTTTGATATGGAAATCCCAAAACTTTTTTAAAGTTACATTCTTGAGTGAACTTTAACAATAGGTGCCATGTCGGCCTAGATAATGCATCGAAGGTATGCGGTGCCCTGTGTGAGGCTGTCTGTGCCCCAGTAGAATCAGTCTAAACGCTGAGCATGGTAGACTAATTAGTAAAGTTGGATCACATGGGATTCATGGACACCTTGCCAACTGGATGCAAAACTGGCTCGATGGCAGCTGACAGAGGGCGGTTGTGGTGGAGGATTGTTTTTCAGACTGGAGGCCAATGACCAGGGGTGTTCCACAGGGATCAGCGCTGGGTCCACTTTTGTTTATCATTTATATAAACGATTTAGGAAGCATGGTGAGTAAGTTTGTGGATGGCACCAAAATTGGTGGCATAGTCAACAGTGAAGAAGGTTACCTAAAATTACGAAGGGATCTTGATCAATTGGGCCAATGGGCTGAGGAATGGCAGATGGACTTTAATTTGGGTAAATGTGAGGTGTTACATTTTGGTAATACAAATAAAAAGTTGGACTTTTAATGTTAATGGTAGTGTTTTTAAACAGAGAGACTTAGGGGTTCAAATATATCTTTGAAAGTTGTGTATCAAAAAGACGGGGCGGTTAAGAAGGCAATTGGCATGCTTACCTTCATGCTTAGACCTTTGAGTAAAGGAATTGAGAAGTCATGTTGAGGTTGTACAGGACGTTGGTACGGCCATTTTTGGAGTACTGTGTACAATTCTAGTTTTAATTCAATAGGAAATTGGAGAGAGTTCAGAAAAGATTTAACAGGATCTTCTATGGCTGGGGCTGTAAGGGTTGATTAATAAATAGAGGCTAGATAGGCTAGGATGTTTTTCACTGGAGTGTAAGAGTTTGAGAGGTGACCTTATAGGAGTTTATACAATTATGAAGGGCACAGGTCAGGTGAACAGTAAATCTGTTTTCCCTCTGGGGATTTCAAAACTAAGGGGCATATTTTTAAGGTGAGAGGAGAAAGATTTAACAGAGACCTGAGAGGCAACTCTTTCACACAGTGTGGTTCATATGTAGAATGAAATGCTAGAGGAAGTGGTGGGTGCAGGTACAGTTACACCATTTGTAAGATACTCGGATAGGTACATGAATAGGAAAGTTTTAGAGCGATATTGACCAAACACAGGCAGGTGGAGCCAGTTTAGTTTGGGAAACTTGATTGGCATGGAGAGTTGGACCGAAGGGTTTATTTCTGTGCTGCATTTGTTGCCAGTTGTATTTGTGTATAGGCTGCTCTATGTGAATGTTGACCTAGTTACTTGCCAACTTTATTGAAGAAGAAAAGAAAATGCTGCATCCTGCATGTAAAATGAGCTCAATATTCTCCATCCAAATTGTTTACTCTTTCTTATGGGTGGCTTTTCTTTTCCTTCTTTCAGTGAATTGATCTTTCCAGGATGATAAAAAAGAAAGTTTTTCTTTTATATAGCAACTTTCACAATCTTTATTGTTTAATGAAGTTCATTTTAAAATTTGCTTACTGTTATAGAGAGATGTGCAACAAACTTAATGGGAAACAAAGAATTGTTGGAGGAACTGAATAGGTACTTTACATCTATTATCATGGTGGAAAACACCAGCAGCATACCAAGAGTGTGAGGCCACAGAGGTGATTGTAGGGCAGTCACTAAAGAGAAAATGCTGGGGAAGATGAAAGGTGTGAAGGTGATAAATCACCTAGACTAGATGAACTATACCCCAGAATTATGAAGGATATAGCTGAGGATATTGTAGAGGCATTGGTGGTGATCAATACTAGCTGACAGAGGGTTGTGGTAGTGGGGGAGGATTGTTTCTCGGACCGGAGGCCAATGACCAGCAGTGTTCCACAAGAATCAGGGAGCTGCCAGAGGACTGGAAAATGGCTTATATATCACCCTGTTTAAGAAGGGAGAGAGGCAGAACTATAGGCCAGTTAGCCTTACCTCGGTCATTGGTAAGATTTTAGAGTCCATTGTTAGGGATGAGATTGAGAAGTCCTTAGAAGTTCATGGTAAAATAGGGCAAATGACCACGGCTTTGTCAAGGGTAGGTCATTCGTGACAAGTCTGTTGGAAGTCTTTGAGGGGGTAATGAGAAACTTAGACAAACGAGAGCCATCTGTTTGGATTTCCAGAAGCCTTTGACAAAGTGCCACACAGGAGATTGCTCAATGAGATGTTTGGGGCAAGATCCTGACATGGATAGAGGATTGGCAGACTGGCGAAAGGCAGAGAGTTGACATAAAGGTTCTTTTTCAAGATGGCAACTGGTCACTAGTGGAATTTCGCAGGGGTTAGTGCTGGGCCAACAACTATTCATTAACGATCTGGATGAAGAAATCGTGAGAATTATCTGGAGGGAACTTAGCTCTGTGGTATGAAGGTCACTCAAGCTTCTAGACAGTACCATCTATGGACCCCTGAAGCTCCTGAGCCCCTTTTTCCATGTTTTTTGTGGGAAAGGGCGCGTTCACTGGTTCATTTTGGACACTAACTTCTTTTGAGTCCCAATATCAGTAGTGATATTGGGACTCAAACTAAGTGATCTCGGAAGCGCTGAATATTTTGCGAATTTCCAGTCTCGAGTTCAGTAACTGGTTCCCCAGGAAGATTGAAACAGAAGGAGAAAGTGCTGGTGAAACTCAGTATGTCTGGGAGGGTCTGTGGCATCTACTTGCTGTGTTAACTCTAAAGTTGCAGTATAACAGATGGGGTTTGGGGTCGTAGTGATCCACTACTCAGTTCTTCAAACGTTTAGACTCTGGGGCTGATGCTGCAAGTTGGGGCCCCACAAGTACTCGGGGGAATGATGTTTTGTCAGTATCACCTATCCCATTTGCCTGAAAGAAGTATCTCATTTTTTCAGTGGACTGGGGCCTGTCCTCTATGCCCATATCATAAGTTCCAGTTTCCCAAATGACAATATTTTAAATACATCCCTGTCATGGTCCTGTTGTGTTCAATGAAAGTCCAGGTCGTCTGAAACATTTATTAACTCTTAACGCCAGTATAATAACTCAGGAGGTCCAACTGGAGGGAAACATAATTTATTGTGGATTTGCCAGTGTTACCTGGGAGCCTTTAAACCACTGAGGGAGGGGTGAGAATCAAAGCAATTGTGCGAAAAGAGAAAAGGCAGTAGATAAGGGGAGCAAGTCAAATAGTCAAGACAGGCAAGAGCTTGGCATCAAATGAGGTAAGATTGATAAATTAAACTCCATTTACTTCAACACAACAGGTAAGGCAGATGAACTTAGGGCATGGTTGAGAACATTGGACTGGGAAATCATAGCTATTACAGTAACATAGCTCAGGGATGGACAAGACTGTCAGTTTAATGTTACGGGGTGTAGATGCTACAGGAAAGATAGAAAAGGGGGACAAGAGAGGAGGGGAGTGGCCTTTTGGTTTAGGAATAACATTACGGCTGTATTTAAGGAGGATATTCATGGATGAAACTAAGAAATAAGAAAAGGATGATCACCTTGTTGGCATTGTATTATAGATGCCCCTCCCAAACAAATAAACTGTCAGCAGGAAATTGAGAAGCAAATATGTAAAGAGATCTCGGGTATCTGCAAGAATAATAGCATTGTAATGGTAAGGGATATTAACTTTCCAAACACAGATTGGGACTGTCATGGTTTTAAGGGCTTGGATGGGGAGGAATTTCTTAACTGTGTCCAAGAAAACTTTCTTATTCAATATGTGGATGCACCTACTAGAGAAGGAGTAATACTTGGCCTTCTGTTGGGAAATAAGGCAGGGCAGGTATCAGTTGAAGAGCACTTTGGGGCAAGTGATCATAACTATTTCAAAACTGATAGAATTATGAAAAAGGATACACCGGATCCAAAAGTTAAAGTTCTAAATTGGAGTAAGGCCATTTTTGACAGGAAAAAATTATTTGGGGGAAGCTATTCACAAGTAATAGGTTGGTTGGGAAGTAGGAGGCCTTGAAAAATTAAATAACAAAGGTTCAGAGAAAGTATGTTCCTTTTTAGTCTGAAGGGCAAGGCTGGTAGTATAGGGAATGCTGGATGACTAGAGAAACTGAGGCTCTGGTCAAGAAAAAGGCAGCATATATAGAGTCATAGTCATAGAGATGTACAGCATGGAAACAGACCCTTCGGTCCAACTTGTCCATTCCAATCAGATATCCCAACCTAATCTAGTCCCACTTGCCAGCACCTGGTCCATATCCCTCCGAACCCTTCCTATTCATATACCCATCCAGATGCTTTTTAAATGTTGTAATTGCACTAGCCTCCACCACTTCCTCTGGCAGCTTATTCTGTACACGCATCACCCTCTGTGTGAAAAAGTTGCCCCTTAGCTCTCTTTTACATCGTTCCCCTCTCACTCTAAACCTATGCCCTCCGTTCTGGACTCCACCATCCCAGGGAAAAGACCTTGTCTATTTATCCTATCCATGCCCCTCATGATTTTATATAACTCTATAAGGTCACCCGTCAGCCTCCGACGCTTCAGGGCAAACAGCCCTAGCCTATTCAGCTCAAATCCTCCAACCCTGGCAACATCCTTGTAAACCTTTTCTGAACCCTTTCAAGTTTTATAACGTCCTTCCGATAGAAAGGAAACCAGAATTCCACGCAATATTCCTGTACAGCAGCAACATGATCTCCTAACCCTTGTACTCAATACTCTGACCAATAAAGGAAAACATACCAAACGCCTTCTTCACTATTCTATCGACTCTACTTTCAACTATGAACCTGCACTCCAAGGTCTCTTTGTTCAGCAACACTCCCTAGGACCTTACCATTAAGTGTATAAGTCCTGCTAAGATTTGCTTTCCCAAAATGCAGCACCTCGCAGTTATCTGAATTAAACTCTATCTGCCACTTCTCAGCCCATTGGCCCATCTGGTCAAGATCCTGTTGTGTTCTGAGGTAATCTTCTTCGCTGTCCACTACACCTCCAATTTTGGTGTCATGTCATCTGCAAACTTACTAACTGTACCACCTATGGTCACATCCAAATGACGAAAAGTAGTGGATCCAGCACCGATCCTTGTGGTACTAAACTGGTCACAGGCCTCCAGTCTGAAAAACCGCCTCCAGTCTGAAAAACCACCACAACCACCACCCCCTGCCTTCTGCCTTCCAGCCAGTTCTGTATCCAAATGGCTAATTCTCCCTGTATTCCATGAGATCAAACCTTGCTAACCTGTCTTCTGTGGGGAACCTTGTTGAATGCCTTACTGAAGTCCATATAGATCATGACCAACGCTCTGCCCTCATCAATCCTCTTTGTTACTTCTTCAAAAAACTCAGTCAAGTTTGTGAGACATGATTTCCCATGAACAAAGCCATATTGACTAGCCCTAATCAGTCCTTGCCTGTCCAAATATGTGTAAATCCTGTCCCTCAGGATTCCCTCCAACAACTTGCCCACCACCAATATCAAGCTCACTGGTCTGTAGTTCCCTGGCTTGTCCTTACCACCTTTCTTAAATAGTGACCATGTTAGCCAACCTCCAGTCTTCTGGCACCTCACCTGTGACTATCAATAATACAACTATCTCAACAAGGGGCCCAGCAATCACTTTCCTAGCTTCACAGAGTTCTAGGGTACCCCTGATTAGGTCCTGGGGATTTGTTCACCTTATGCGTTTCAAGACATCCAGCAGTTTCTTCTCTGTAATGGGAATTTTTTTTAAGATGTCATCATCTATTTCTCTACACTCGATATCTTCCATGTCCTTCTCAACAGTTAACACTGATGCAAAATAATCGTTTAGTATCTCCCCCAACTCCTGCAGCTCCACACAAAGGCTACCTTGCTAATGTTTGAGGGGCCTTATTCTCTCTCTAGTTACCCTTTTGTCTTAATGTATTTGTAAAAACCCTTTGGATTCTCCTTAACCCTGTTTGCCAAAGCTATCTCATGTATCCTTTTTGCCCTCCTGATTTCCTTCTTAAGTATATTCCTACTGCCTTTATACTCTTCTAAGGATTCACTCGATCTATCATGTCTATTCTTTTTCTTAACCAAACCCTCAATTTCTCTAGTCATCCAGCACTCCCTACACCTACCAGCCTTTCCTTTCATCCTAACAGGAATATACTGTCTGGACTCTCATTATGTCATTCCTGAAGGCGTCCCATTTTCCAGCCGTCCCTTACCCACAAACATCTGCCCCCAGTCAGCTTTTGAAAGTTCTTGCCTAATACCGTCAAAATTAGCCTTCCTCCAATTTAGAACTTCAACTTTTAGATCTGGTCTATCCTTTTCTATCACTATTTTAAAACTAATAGAATTGTGATCACTGGCCCCAAAGTGCTCCCCCATTGACACCTCAGTCACCTGCCCTGCCATATTTCCCATGTTTTGCACCTTCTCTAGTAGGTACATCCACATACTGAATCAGAAAATTTTCTTGTACACACTTAACAAATTCCTCTCCATCTAAACACTTAACACTATGGCAGTCTGAGTCTATGTTTGGAAAGTTAAAATCCCCTACCATAACCACCCTATTATTCTTGCAGATAACTGAAATCTCCCTCCAAATTAGTTGCTCAATTTCCTGCTGACTATTACGGGGTCTATAATATAATCCCAATAAGGTGATCATTCCTTTCTTATTTCTCAATTCCACTCAATAACTTCCTTGGATATATTTCTGCAAATATCCTCCCTAAGTACAGCTGTAATGTTATCCTTTATCAAACACGCCACTTCCCCACCCCCCACCCCCTTTGCCTCCTTTTCTATCCTTCCTGTAGCATTTGAACCTGGAACATTAAGCTGCCAGTCCTATCCATCTCTGAGCCACGTTTCTGTAATTGCTATGGTATCCCAGTCCCATGTTCCGAACCATGCCCTGAGTTCATCTACCTTCCCTTGATGGCCTCTTGCTTTGAAATAAATGCAGTTTAATTTTATCAGTCCTACCTTGTTCTCTGCTTTGTCCCTGCCTGTCCTGACGGCTTGACTCGCCTTTGCTCTCAACTGTACCAGCCTCAGATTGATCTCTTTCCTCACTATCTTCCTGGGTCTCTCGCTGCCACCTCCTGCTCCTCCCTATTCCCTACCTTACTCGTTTAAATCCATCCAAGCAGTTGTAGCAAATCTCCCTGCCAGTATCTTAGTCCCCTTCGAATTCAGGTGTTGTCAGGTATAGACAGCTGGGATTGGATAATTCTTTAGAGTATACTTAAGAGGAAAATCAGTAAGGCAGAAAGGGGACATGAGATAGCTTTGGCAAATAGAGTTAAGGAGAATTCAAAGAGATCGTAAGGACATTAAGAGCAAAAGAGTGGCCCTGTATGTATGGAACCACAGGAGATGGGTGAGATACTAAATAGATATTTTGCATCATTATTTATTTTAGAGAAGGACATGGAAGCTAGAGAACTTGGGGAAATAATGTCTTGAAAAGAATCATATTACAGAAGGTGAGGTGCTGGAGGTCTTAAAATGCATAAAGATAGATAAATACCTGGGAGCTGATCAGGTGTTTCCCAGAACTTTGTGGGAAGCTAGGGAAGAGATTGCTGGGCCCCTTGCTGAGATATCATCGACAGCCACAGGTGAGGTGTGGAAGACTGGAGGTCAGCTAATGTGGTACTGTAAAGAAAAATCAGGGAACTACAGACTAGTGAGCCTTACATCAGTAGTGGGCATGTTGTTTGAGGGGGATTCTGAGGGATAGGATTTACATGCATTTGGATATGCAAGGACTGATTGGAGTCAACATGGTTTTGTGCATGTTGACTCCAATCAGTCAACCTTGTTCTCTGCTTTGTCCCTGCCTGTCCTGATGGCTTGACTCGCTAACCTGATTGATCTTTTGAAGAGATGACAGGATTGATGAAGGAAAAGTGTTAGATGTCCATATGGCCTTCAGCAAAGCATTTGAAAAGGTTCTGCATGGTAGACTGGTTAGTAAGGTTAGATCATGAGGGATCTGGGAGAGCTAGCCAATTGGATACTCAACTGGCTTGAAGGGAGGAGACGGAGGGTGGTGGCGGAGGGTTGCTTTTCAGACTGAAAGCCTGTGACCAGTAGTGTGCCAAAAGGATTGGTGCTGACTCCACTGCTTTTCGTCATTAATATGATTTGGAAGTGAATATCAGAGATAGCAAGTTTGCGCCCGAAAGAGACCTAGCGTTTCAGGTGCATAGTTCAAAGAACAAAGAAAATTTACAGCCTCGGAACAGGCCCTTTGGCCCTCCAAGCCTGAGCCGATCCAAATGTACTGTCTAAACCTGTCGGTCAATTCCTAAACATTTGTATCCTTCTGCTCCCCACCTACTCATGCATCTAACCAGACGCATCTTAAATGAATCTACCATGTCTGTCTCTACCACCTCTGCTGGCAACGCATTCCAAACGTCCACCACCCTCTGTGTGAAGTTCCTTGAAAGTGGAGTCATAGATAGACAGGGTGGTGAAGAAGAAGTTTGGCACACTTGCCTTCATTGGTCAGCCATTAAGTTTAGGAGTTGGGATGTCGTGTTGTGGCTGTACAGGACATTGGTGAGGCCTCTGCATACAATTCTGGTTGCCCTACCCTATCCCTATAATCCCGCATTTCCCATAGCTAATCCACCTAACCTACACATCTCTGGACATTGTGGGAAATTTGACATAGCTAATCCACCTAACCTGCTCATCTTTGGACTGTGAGAGAAAACCAGAGCACCGGAGGAACCCCACATATACATGGGGAGAAAGTGTAAACTTCACATCGACAATCATCCAAGACTGAAATTGAACCTGTGTTCCTGGCGCTGTGAGGCAGCAGTGTTAACCACTGAGCCACTGTGCTGCTTTGCTAATCTTATTTACCCTCTGCCATTTGCACATGGCTTTGGCAGTCATACAAAATGGTTACTTCTGTGGTTCTGCTTTCTAATTTAGTCCTGAGTTGTTAATAATTCCTCAACGGACCTTTTTTCCCAGTCCTACCTATGTCACTGGTATCAATGTGGGCCACAATAATTGGATCCTTTCCCTCCAAGTTCCTCTAAAACCCAGACGAATGTCTCGAGCCTGGTAGGCAACATTGTCTTCAAGACTCTCTGGCTTTGTTGAAGAGAACAATATCTACTCCACTAACTATACTCCCGTTTTCTCTTGAATGGCTATCTCTCCCATGCAGCTGTGGTCAGTTTGCTCATTCTTCTTGTAGTCTTTGCCCTCCTGCACGCTAGAAGCAAGAACTTTGTGTCTCAGCACTGGCTGAGGCTTTTCCAAAGCTAAGTTCTAGTTCCCTATATCTTCCTCACTTGCAGTTACACCCTCTTGTCTCTGACCACAAATCTCATTTAGTTAAAGGGGTGTGGCAGCTTCTTGAAATATTGTACCTTTCTCCCCACCCTGATATGTCATGATATCCATGTCATCAACTCGGAGCTGAAGTTCATCAGGTAGCCATCACTTGCTGCAGATACCGTCATAATTAACTTAGATGTTATGAATTTTTCAACTGTAATCTTCTATTTTAAACCAATTGGCGAATTGAAAACCACAGAAGAAATGCACACTGATTACCCTCCTGTCTCCCTGTAATGTCGCATTTTAGTTCTTTTAGGAAGAAGTAAGTTGAAGGGTCTCTCTGCTTCCGATTTTTATCTCCCGCTTTCGATGCCCTTCCCACTTTCTGCTGTTCTCTTTATGAAGCTTCTGACCTGCTGTCTCACGTTGTTTGAAAAGCTGCTGCCTCTAGTTTCTGTCCTTTTCTTTTTAATCTGCTGTCCATGCTTTCCGTCATGCTATTTCAGAAACACTAGCTCCTCTTTCTTGCTCAGTCTGCTTCACAATGATGCTGACTTGTTGCACACTCTTCCCAGTCAGAGTTGACTTGTCCAGTTGTCTTTTTCTAGTTTAGTATAAATTATTGTGGTTTTTTGAAATTTGGTGTTCTGACATTTTCATGGAGTATGGATGACAAAAAAAAGTGTGTAAGATGATGTTTGTTTCATTAGTATCCAAGGAATGTATGAATTCCAAGGCTGAACATGGCTTTAGAACTTAGTTTCAGTTTTTCATTACTTAAGTGCAGACTTTGTGAATGATTAAAATTAGGACAATAGTACATCTTTATATTTTGCATCATTTTCTATTCTGTGGAGTGAAATTTAATTTTGATTGCTTTTTGATGATTCTTTGTGTTTGGCAGTTGTCATATAGCCATTTCAAATGCTTATTTTCTTTTTACAGGATGGATTTTTCTACTCTTTAGTCTATGATCCCTCACAGAAAACGCTTCTGGCAGACAAAGGAGAAATACGAGTAGGCTCACGATACCAAGCAGATATTACAGACATGCTGAATGAAGGTAAGAATGATATTTTGTTGAGACACTTGAACTGCTACCTTCAAGAAGGAATGGTATTTTATATATACAACTTGCCTAAAGATCATTATAACTATATAACCAACTTAATTTTGAGAACTGTAGGTTCTCTGATATAATAGTCTGGCAATAATACCACTAGGCGATCCCTTCCCTAATGTTTTATCTTTTAAAATAACACTTTTTTTCGGTGCTGATGTAATTTAGAAGCCATAATCAATCTTGTAAATGTCACAAAAAAGCAATTTATTACATTTCTAAAACAGTTTAAAATGCCGTATTGGTTAGATGTGGCCTTGGATCTGCAAATTCCCAATATATTAAATGCTTAGTTCGTACAATGTGACTAAACAGGATGACATTCCTCCAGCGAGGAGGAAATGGAAAAATTCTATTTCATAATCTAAAGCTACAGAACCACATTGTAAGAAGAATGGAACAAGTATGCTATCTTCTTACTTTCTTGACAGAGCAAACTTGCATAGAGTCACGGCAGGTGGTGGAATTTGAATTCAATAAATGTGTAGAATTAAGAATCTAATGATGACTATGAATCCATTGTTGATTGTTGGAAAAAACCCATTTGGTTCACTCATATCCTTCAGGGATGCAAACTGCCATCCTTACCTGGCCTACATGTGACTCCAGACCCATAGCAATGTGGTTGATTCTTAACTGCCCTCTTGGCAATTAGGGATGGGCAGTAAATACTGCCTAACCAGCGACACCCTCATCCTGTGAACGTATAAAGAAAATAAATTGTATGTTTTCAGTTCTCCTTTCTAATCTAAAGTTGTGATGTAGCAATTTTAACATCCGTTGACCAAAGTGTAACTAATTAGAAAAATTATTGTCCTTCATTGTGGAAATGCACCATAACTCACTTTGTGTTTATAGAAGCTCTTTGCTGGAAAGTGATCTTTTGTTTTAAAGCTTTATAATGGCTCTATATTCAAAACATTAATTGTGCAAAGATTTTGTAATGAAAGCAACGTAAAATTCTATGGAGTCTTCTGGAAAAATGAAGAAAAAGAAGCTCGATGGTGTAGTCTTCATATATCTTGAATACTTGGAAAGTTAAATAGAGAATCATAGCAAACCAAACTGATGTAATGCTGAAAAAGGCACATTTTGTTGAAGTTTTTCATTTTTTACTCATCAGCACATCACAAGGACCAATGTAAAGGGTTAACAATTGTTATTTAAGTTTAAACGAAGCTTAGCACTTAACTGTCATTGTCATCGTAACTGGTGCATTCTCCATAGCAATGCCTCTACCAATCAGTCCACTTGTCAACCAATCAGCATTCTTTTGCCATGCTATATACAGTGGTATTTCCCTTTACATTACTGTTATTACAAATGTCCTGATGAATGTAAAACAAAAAGCTTTGACGAGATGTATCATTTTTTTTCTGCAGTTATCAAGTTAAGCAGATTGGTGTTTGAGAATGAAAGCATTTGACAAACTTTTTCATTTCATTTTTCGCTTGAAAAAGAATGACTACCATGCCACGATACAAGTTTCATTTCAAAATTCATGCAGAAGATTTTGGCCTTGAAGTAACTAGATATGAATTGGAGTTGATAAAATAGTTAATTTCTATGTTAAAAAAATTCTAGCATAGGATGAGAGCATTACTGACGAGGCGAAAGTGAGTACTGCAGATGCTGGAGGTGAGAGCCAAGAAAAACTCAGGTCAGGCAGCATCCGAGGAGCAGGAAATCACTGACAAGACCAGTATTTTATGCCTTTCTCTAATTGCAGTGAGAATATGGCAATGAGGCAATGTTTTGAACTGCCATGCCATCCCATCTCGCATAGGTGCAGCTGCAATGCTTTTATGAAGGAAGTTCCAGGTTATTGACCCAGCAGTGTAAAGGGATCACTAATTACAGTTCCAGGTCAGGTTGGTTTGTGTTTTGTAGACCAACTTGCAGATGGTGATATTCCTGTGTGCCAGTTTGTGATATTGCTAAAACAGAACAAGGAAGGTGAGCAATCACATAAAATTGTATTATGTTGGATCACATAAAATTGTATTATGTTGGTGAGGCAATACCTTGAGTTCTTAATCACATTTTTGATTTCGTACTGTAATAGCAAAATAGCACAAGTTCAGTCAACTCTGATGCATATTAGGAAGATTATTACATGTGGAGTTATCATTAATAGTTTGTGTTCAAACTGAAGTGACAAAGAAAGAACTCTGTGACGCCATCACTGATGATTTGGATGTTGTTTCTGGATGGATGAATGCAAATGGACTAATTACCTTGCCTCCTATTTTGTGACCTTGATAGTTTTGAATAACAGTCTTTAAAAGTCTAACTTGTAGAATGATGAGACCTGGTAGCAATCATAGAAGGAAGTGTCTGCTGACACAGTCATGCAATGTTAAATTCTAACTGTGCGTGCTCACTATCTATGTTTTGAATGCACATACACATGTGCAATATAAAGCTGATTGTAATTTTTTTTTAAATTTCTATTTTATTGCATTTTTTTCTTTTCACCTATTTGTTCTTTTTTTTTCCATTTTTAAGGATTTGTTAGTTTTTTTTCTGTCTTTATTTTAATTTATTTCACAGACTTTGCTGCCACCATGCATCATCGCAGATGTCAGCAAATGCAAATGTCAGTAGAATGAAGAAAGAGGACACTTTACCCATTACCAACTCATTGAAAGAGAAACTGTCTCACTCCCCTACTTTTTTCCTTCCATCACTGCACTCCTTCAACTTTATTTTTAATTTTATTCCAAAGGCTGATATCAAATCTGCATCCACATCTATCAGGTTATGAATTTAAAATCCTAACAGTTAATGAACAAATGAAATAGTTTTTCTTCATGTCACCTCTAGTTAAATTACTCGTCACCTTAAAGTTGTACTAACTGAAATTCCTTTGTTTACTGTTTTCTTTAACAAGCTGTCCCAAATCTCATAGTTGCTGCTCTAAGTAACTCCAATCTAACATCAATCTTATAATGTCTCATTCCTGATCCATTTTATTAAATCTCTTTATTGTCTCCAAAGTCTACACCACAAATGGAACTACTCTCAAAGACATTTGTTTTCTTTTTAGTTTGATGAATTAAAGGCAGTTAACTAAAGGCAGTTAAATAGTAAAGGAATTGTGTGTGCAAACATTGAACGATTCTGGTTGGTTCCTTGTGAAAACAGAACTTAACAGTGAAATGTCTGTCATTAATGGATTAATTTGTTTTTATTTCTATTGTAGGGAATAATTAGGAAATTCATTTGATCCTTCTTTTACACAAAGCCTTTTCCTTCTCATCATTTGATGAAATGCCTTGGAATATTTCTTGCTTAAAAGCTACGTTATTGATTTAAAAATTGTTATGAAAGTGTGTTGACATTTACAAGAAAATCCCATAACAGTCGCATTAGAATATGCAAGAATATTCTACTGTGCTTCACAGAGCTATTAGGTAAAAGTAAATTTCAACAGTTGGAACTTGCTGTCATGTAATTAAACAAAGGCTTTGAAAATGCAGGATCCTGATGACTATGTGTTGATCAAGCCTTTGAAAACAAGAGTCCAGAGAAAGTATATTCCTGTTAGGGTGAAAGGAAAGGTTGGTAGGTATAGGGAATGCTGGATGACTAAAGAAATTGAGATTTTGGTTAAGAAAAAGAAGGAAGCATGTGTCAGGTATAGACAGGATAGATGGAGTGATTCCTGAGAAGAGTATAAAGGAAGTAGGAGTATACTTAAGAGGGACATCAGGAAGGTAAAAAGGGGACATGAGATACCTTTGGCAAATAGAGTTAAGCAGAATCCAGAGAGTTTCTACAAATGCAGTAGGGACAAAAAGGTAACTAGGGAGAGAATAGGACCCCTCAAAGATCAGCAAGGCGGCTTTTGAATGGAGTTGCAGAAAATGGGGGAGATACTCAACGAGTATTTTGCATCAGTATTTCCTGTGGCAGAGGACATGGAACATATAAAATGTAGAGAAATCGAGGGTGACATCTTGGAAACTGTCCATATTACAGAGGAGGAAAGTTCTGGACGTCTTGAAATGTGTAAACATGGATAAATCCCCAGGACCTGATCAGGTGTTCCCTAGTATTCTGTGTGAAGCTAGGGAGGTGATTGCTGGGCCTCTTACTGAGATATTTGTATCATCAATAGTCATAGGTGAGGTGCCAGAAGACTGGAGGGTGGCTAACGTGGTGCCATGTTTAAGAAAGATGGAAAGAACAAGCCAGGGAACTATAGACCAGTCTGATGTCTGTGGTGTGCAAGTTGTTGGAGGGAATCCTGAGGGACAGGATGTACATGTATTTGGAAAGGCAAGGACTGATTAGAGATAGTCAACATGGCTTTATGCGTGGGAAATCATGTCTCACAAACTTGATTGAATTTTTTGAAGAAGTAACAAAGAGGATTGATGGGGACAGAACGGTGGACGTGATTTATATGGGCTTCAGTAAGGCATTCAACAAGGTTCTCCATGGGAGACTGGTTAGTAAGGTTAGATCTCATGGAATACAGGGAGAACTAGCCATTTGGATACAGAACTGGCTCAAAGGTAGAAGCAAGAGGGTAGTGGTGTAAGGTTGTTTTTCAGACTGGAGGCCTGTGACCAGTGGAGTGCCACAAGGATCGGTGCTGAGTCCAATACTTTTCGTCATTTATATAAATGATTTGGTTGTGAGCATAAGAGGAATAGTTAATAAGTTTGTAGATGACACCAAAATTGGAGGTGTAGTGGACAGCCAAGAAGGTTTTCTCTGATTACAACGGGATCTTGATCAGATGGGCTAATGGGCTGAGAAGTGGCAGATGGAGTTTAATTTAGATAAATGCGAGGTGCTGCATTTTGAGAAAGCAAATCTTAGCAGGACTTATACATTTAATGGTTCAGTGTTGCTGAACAAAGAGATCTTGGTGTGCAGGTTCATAGCTCCTTGAAAGTGGAGTCACAGGCAGATAGGATAGTGAAGAAGGCATTTGGTATGCTTTTCTTTATTGGTCAGAGTATTGAGTACAGGAGTTGGGAGGTCATGTTGCGGCTGCACAGGACATTGGTTAGGCCACTTTTTCCTTGGAGCGTTGGAGGCTGAGGGGTGACCTTATAGAGGTTTACAAAATCATGAGGGGCATTGATGGGATAAATAGACAAAGTCTTTTCCCTGGGGTGGGGGAGTCCAGAACCGGAGAGCATAGGTTTAGGGTGAGAGGGGAAAGATATAAAAGAGACCTAAGGGGCAACGTTTTCACTCAGAGGGTGGTACGTGTATGGAATGAGCTGCCAGAGGGAGTGGTGGAGGCTGGTACAATTGCAACATTTAAGAGGCATTTGGATGGGTATATGAATAGAAAGGGTTTGGAGGGATATGGGCCAGGTGCTGGCAGGTGGGACTAGATTGGGTTGGGATATCTGGTTGGCATGGACAGGTTGGACCGAAGGGTCTATTTCTGTGCTGTATATCTTTATGACTCTACTAAGCTAAACCCATTTTGAAAAGAGAATTGATATGTCGGTATGAGAATTCCTCTGCATTTCTGTCCTGAGCTTTCAACTCTGGTCTCTCTAGAGCTTGATGCTAGAAGCCAAAACACACCCCTTTTACCGCAGTAACTGCTGTGATTCAGAATTTAAATGTCCAAGGGCACCTCAACAAGTTACAGAGAGAAGGTATGTGAGCCAAGTGCTTGAAAGGATGAAGTAGCAGTGGGTGGATGAGGGAATAAAGTGATGTGCTTGTGTGAGGGGATGGAATGGTGTGGTTTTAGATGAGGGGACAGGGTGTGTGAGGAGCTGGAAGACTTGGCTTTGTAGGGGAGAAGTTACTGCAGGTTTCAATCCCTTTCGGTAACTATCCAGGTGGAGATGTCAGAAGCCTTTGAAATCCCTGACTCTAAATCATTTGGTGATTTTTTTTCAGAGAGTTACAGACACTGAGTAATTACACATCAGAAGCTTCAATTCACCATCCAATTATCGTGTAGTCAGTGTGCCAAGGTTTCTAAGAGCTGTCCTGCATCTGTCAATTCATCTAGTTTCTAACTATCTACAGACAGGAAGATCTGGGCCCATGTTTTGGATCCGATCTTCTGAGCTGAAAAGGCCTTCTGTCATTTTGGATATGTCCTTAAAACAATATGTGAGCGAGATAGCATTTTTAGTTTCCAACACAAGTCATGAATAAGTGAAATTTTGGGTTATAATTTTATTTCATGTGGACAACATCTCTTAAGTTTTCTTCATTCATTTTCCTTGTATTTTATCAGAAAATTCAATTAGATTCACAAAGCATCGTCTCTGTTTTACAATCTGTGCTGGCTGTCCTCAATGAACTTGAACCTGCTCAAAGTGCATGTTGATTTGTTTTCTCCATAGATTTTGTGCCTAAACTATACCATCACTGCTGTTAGACTGACTGGTATGTGGCTTCTACAGATGCCCTTACAACCTTTCTTATAAAGGGGTGTCTCATGTTTCATTTGCCACTGTCCAATCCTCTCACAGCTGCTTATGTCCAGGCAAGATTGGAAGATTACAGCAAATCCTTCCACCAGTTTCACTCCCATTCTCCTTAGCAATTGGGGATGCAGCCACCCAGAACAGGCTTATGTACTCTAAGCATAATCAGCCTTTCCTATTCATTGTATTATGTTTCATGCTGGTAATTCTGCTTCTGTTTATAGATTGTCAGCAACCTCTTCCTTAATATTTAGAAAAGTACTTAATGAAAGGCTATTTAACAACATTGAAGCTTCTGGGATAGGAAGGCAGGTGCCACTTTGGATTTTAATTAAAGGCATAAAGGTAGTGATTGTTAATTTTTTTCAGTTGAATGGAAATGTTTCCCATTGTTCACTTCTCAGGCCATTGTTTTCTTTTGATGTTTATATATAACTTAGCATTAGAATTGAATAACATATTTGCCAATGGTATCAAACTTGGAGGTAAAAAATAAGGATGCAATTTGAGATATGCTAGTAGAATATACAGAGAAATTACAGATGGAATTTAGTACAGAGAACTGAGGTGATGCACTTAGAATAGGGAGAGGCAAAATAGACTAAATGGTATTATGGAGAAACTGGGAATAATGGAGGTTGATAAATTTGATAGAGATATACAATATTTTGTGCTTGCCAGTGAATGAGAGCATGTGAACAAAGATTTAGCATTTTAGGCAAGAGATGCAAGGAGGGTGCAAGATGGAAAGAAGAGTCAGATTTTCTTTTTATTTGTCAATGCGAAATGGATATTGCTGGCTGGATCAGCATTTATTGCCCATCCCTAGTTACCCTTGAGAGAGTGTGGTAAGCGGCAACTAGGGATGGGCAATATAGGCAATCCCTGACTTACGAACATCTGATCCCACAGAGGGGTGTGACAGTATTAATTATAAAGATCCGACATGCAGACATTTCCTCATATTTACAAACGGCTATTTTATGTTCCTCCTGTACTGTG
Source organism: Chiloscyllium plagiosum (assembly GCF_004010195.1). NCBI lineage: Eukaryota > Metazoa > Chordata > Chondrichthyes > Orectolobiformes > Hemiscylliidae > Chiloscyllium > Chiloscyllium plagiosum. The sequence continues at coordinate 35,766,985 of NC_057718.1, read as the reverse complement.
TTCCGACTTGCATACAAATTGGCTTGTGAACATGATCAAGAATGGAACCTGTTCGCAACCTAGGGTTTGCCTGTATGTACTGGCCCAGCCAGTGATAACCACACCACTTGAATAATTTGAAAAAAAAGAGTCTGATGTGACTTCTCATTTTTCAAAACATCAACTTTTTTTATTTCTTCACAAATGCTGCGCAGTCTGTTGGGATTTTGCAGCATTTTCTGATTTTATTTCAGATTTCCACTACCTGCAATATTTTACTTCCATACGGTAATGGCCTGAAGCGTGTTGCTTATGAGTTACTGGAAGTGGAGACAATAAACGATTCCAAAAATAAATTGAATGAGAACTTGTAATGATAGGGGGTTGTCTATAGAGAGCCGATGTGGGTTTGATGGGTCAAATGATAGCCTCCTTTGCCCTCATGATACCATTACTATTCCGTTCATGATGGAATTAAAGCAAGCTGAATTTTATTAAATGTCTATGTTCCAGAAGATATAGATGGCTAAAATCCACCATACCAGGCAACATCCTGGTAAACCTGTTCTGTACCCTCTTCAAAACATCCATATCCTTCTGGTACTGTGGTCACCATATCTGTACACAATATTCCAAATGGTTAGCATTGCTGCCTCACAGCGCCAGAGACCTGGGTTCAATTCCCGCCTCAGGCGACTGACTGTGTGGAGTTTGCACGTTCTCCCCGTGTCTGCGTGGGTTTCCTCCGGGTGCTCCGGTTTCCTCCCACAGTCACAAAGATGTGCAGGTCAGGTGAATTGGCCATGCTAAATTGCCCCTAGTGTTAGGTAAGGGGTAAATGTAGGGGTATGGGTGGATTGCGCTTCGGCGGTCGGTGTGGACTTGTTGGGCCGAAGGGCCTGTTTCCACACTGTAATGTAATATAATAATGTAGTATAATGTAGTGTAAAGTTCTATAAAGCTGCAGCATAACTTGCCTATCCTTATACTCAATGACCCTTCCAATGATGGCAAGCATGCCATTGGTCTTCTTTTACAACCTTATCTACCTGTGCTGCCACCTTCAGTGATCTGTGGACCTGCACACCCAGATCACTTTGCATATCAGTACTCCTAAGGGTTCTGCCATTCACTGAATAATTTCCACCTGTACTTGACCTTCGAAAATGCATCATCTCACATTTGTCCAGATTGAACTGCATCTGCTATTTTTCTGCCCATGCCTCCAACTGATCTATGTCCTGCTGTATTCTTTGACAGTCCTCCTCATTGTCAGCAACACCTTCAATCTTTGTATCACCACAAACTTACTAATTAGACTAGCTACAATTTCCTCCAAATCATTTATATAGACTACAAACAGCAGAGGACCCAGCATTGATCCTTGTGGAACACCACTGATCACAGCACTCCATTCTGAAAAGCATCCTTTCACTGCTACCCTCAGTCTCTTATGACTAAGCCAATTTTGTATCCATCTGTTTTGCAGTTCTTTATAAGGTCGCCCCTCAGCCTACAGCGCTCCCGAGAAAAAAAAAGCCCTGGCCTATTAAGTTTCTCTTTATAATTCAAACTCTCTTGTCCCGGCAATATCCTTGTAGTTTTTTTCTGCACCATCTCAAGTTTAACATCCTATAGAAGATGTCCAGTTTCTTTGGTTGTTGAAGCTGTACTCACCCAAGTAAGTGGACAGTTCCACTTCACTCCTGACTTGTGTGCTTTATTGATGGGCAGGCATTGGACAAACTGATGGTGAGTTACACACTTTAGCATTCCTAGCTCTTGACCTGCTCTTGTGACCACAGTATTTATATTAGATTAGATTAGATTAGATTACTTACAGTGTGGAAACAGGCCCTTCGGCCCAAGTGAAGCAGCAGTGCTAACCACTGTGCTACCGTGCCGCCCACATATGGCAGGTCCAGTTTAGTTTCTGGTCACTGGCAACATCCAAAATGTTGACAGTGGGGGATTCAGCAATGGTAATGCCATTGAAAATCAAGGAGTGATTGTTAGATTCTGTGTTGTTATAGATGGTCATCATGTGGCATTTGTGTGGTATGAATGGTATTTCCCACTTGTTAGTCCAAGCCTGGATGTTGTCCAGATTTTGCAACAAATGTATGTTGTAAAGTTGTATATTTAAATTTGCATTCATAACAAAATATTTTACATTCAAAACAGTGTACAGTTCCTCTTATGACACGCACCAGCTATGGCCCAATAACAAGAAGCTCACCCACCTCTTTGACTGTTTTGAAGCTCTCGCAAATGACTGAGCTTCTGGCTCAACATTGTTATCAAAGCTGCTAGGCTAACAGTTTGAGAAACTATAAGAGGATAATGATTTTCAAAATAGCTCTTCAATAGCTCATGGGGAGGCAATGGCTTAGTGGTTTTATCTCTGAACTGTTAATCCAGAGACCCAGTTAATGTTCTGGCAGATGGTGGAATTTGAATTCTTTTTTTAAAATCTGGAATTAAGAGTCTAATGATGACAATGAATCCTTTGTCAATTGTTGGAAAATCTATCTTGCTCACTAATATTCTTCAGGGAAAGACACTGTCATCCACATCTGGTCTGGTCTACATGTGACTCCAGACCCACAGCACTGTGGTTGATTCTTAAACTATCCTCTGGGCAATAAATGTTTGCCTAGCTAGCGAAGTCTTTATCCACTGAGTGAATAAGAACAAGTTGCAAAATTGCAGTTAGATAGCTAAATTGCAGTTAGTTTGATGGATTTACCACAGTTTCATATTGCCGAATGATTCAATTCTTAGATTGTTACTTCTTTATTCTCAATCCATGGTAACTAAATTCATTGAAATTAACTGAATATTTACTAAATTGGTTGACCTTATTTTTAATGGGCTCTTCTATTCCTGAAGAAGGGCTTATGCCCGAAACGTCGATTCTCCTGTTCCTTGGATGCTGCCTGACCTGCTGCGCTTTTCCAGCAACACATTTTCAGCTCTGATCTCCAGCATCTGCAGCCCTCACTTTCTCCTCTTCTATCTCACAATCTACAATATTTGTTTTCCAGTTCTATTGCACTGCTATTTAATTGCCTAGGAATGCTCCTGTGGTTCTTGTGCATCCCGGAGCTCTTTTCTTTCCCTCTATTAGTGGACAGCATAGTGGCTTTGTGGTTAGCACCGCTGCCTCACAGCGTCAGGGACTCGGGTTTGATTCCCACCTCGGGCGACTGTCTGTGTGGAGTTTGCACATTCTCCCCATGTCTGCGTGAGTTTCATCTGGGTGTTCTGGTTTCCTCTCTCAATCCAAAGATGTGCAGGTCAGATGAATTGGCCAAGCTAAATTGCCCGTAGTGTTAGGTGCATTAGTCAGGGGTAAATATAGGGTAGAGGAATAGGTCTGGGTGGGTTACTCTTCGGAGGGTCGGTGTGGATTTATTGCACTGAAGGGCCTGTTTCCACACTGTAGGGAATCTAATCTAAAAGATGCATTCTTAAACCAGATATCAGTGAAAAACGTCTCAGACCCATGGGCAAGAGCTTCTCTTTCTTCCTGCAACAACAGATTTCTCCAAAAAAAGCAAACTGCTTCAGATGCTGAAACTTTGTTGGGAACGGACGAGACTCACTGTGTGTTGCCTCCCAGGTGCCAGGGTCCGTGATGTCTCAGATCGTATCTTTGGGGTCCTGAAGGGAGAGGGTGACCAGCCTCAAGTCGTGGTCCATGTAGGAGCCAACGACATAGGTAGAAAGAGGGATAGGGATGTAATGCAGGATTTCAGGGAGCTAGGGTGGAAGCTGAGAGCTAGAACAAACAGAGTTATTATCTCTGGTTTGTTACCTATGCCACGTGATAGCGAGGCAAGGAATAGGGAGAGATATCAGCTAAACACAAGGTTGCAAGGATGGTGCAGGAGGGAGGGTTTCAGGTACTTGGATAATTGGGGCTCATTATGGGGAAGGTGGGACCTGTACAAACAGGGCGGTCTTCATTTGAACCAGAGGGGTACTAATATCCTGGGTGGGAAATTTGCTGGTGCTATTCGGGTGGGTTTAAAATAGCTCAGCAGGGGGATGGGAACCTGAGGTGTAGTTGCACTGCACAGGAGGATGAGAGTAGGGAGGACACGGACAGGATTTCAGGGTCACAGGAATGTGCTGGTAGACAGCAAACTGGTTTGAAATGTGTCTACTTCAACGCCAGAAGTATCCGAAATAAGGTAGGTGAGCTTGCAGCATGGATAGGTACCTGGGACTTCGATGTTGTGGCCATTTCAGAGACATGGATAGACCAAGGTTAGGAATGGATGTTGCAGGTTCCAGGGTTTAGAGGTTTTATTAAGAACAGGCAAGGAGTAAAAGAGGGGGAGGTGTGGCCTTGTTAGTCAAGCATAGTATAATGGTAGCTGAGAGAACTTTTGACGAGGACTTGTCAACTGAGGTGGCGTGGGCTGAGGTTAGAAACAGGAGAGGAGAGGTCACACTGCTTGGAGTTTTTTTATAGGCCTCCGCAGAGTTGCAGGGAGGTGGAAGAGAGGATTGGCAGAACCATTCTGGGTAGGAGTGAAAGAAACAGGGTGGTCATTATGGGGGACTTTAACTTCCCCAACATTGACTGGAAATGCTATAAATCTAGTACGTCGATGGATCAGTTTTTGTCCAATGTGTACAGGAGGGTTTCCTGACACAATGTGTAGACGGGCCGACAAGAGGAGAGGCCACACTGGATCTGGTGCTTGGTAATGAACCAGGCCAGATGTTTGATTTAGTTGTAGGTGAACACTTTGGAGAGAGTGACCATAATTCAGTTAAGTTTAATTTAGCGATGGAAAGGGATAGGTACATGCCACAGGTCAAGAATTATCGATGGGGCAAGGGCAATTATAATGCGATAAGGCAAGAATTAGGATGCATAGAATGGGGTAGCAAAATGCAGGGGATGCAGACATTGGAAATGTGGGGCTGGTTTAAGGAACAGATATTGCGTGTCCTTGATAGATATATCCCTGTCAGGCCGGTAGGAAGTGATAAGGTAAGGGAACCGTGGTTTACTACAGAAATTGCACCTCTTGTTAAACAGAAGAAGGAGGCTTGTATGTTGATGAGGCAAGATGGTTCAGATGAGGCGATGGAGAGTTACAGATCAGCTAGGAAGGATTTAAAGAGAGAGTTAAGAGCAAAGAGAGGACACGAGCAGTCTTTAGCAAATAGAATAAAGGAGAATCCTCAAGCTTTCTATAGGTATGTGAGGAATAAAAGAATGACTAGGGTAGCAATAGGGCCAGTCAAAGACAGAAGTGGGAAGTTGAGTGTGGACCCTGTGGAGATCGGAGAGGTGCTAAACGAACATTTCTCATCGGTTTTCACTCAGGAAGAGGAAAGTATTGTAGAGGCGGGCACGCACGGTGGCTCAGTGGTTAGCACTGCTGCCTCACAGCACCAGGGCCCCAGGTTCAATTTCAGCCTTGGGCGACTGTCTGTGTGGAGTTTGCACATTCTCCCCGTATGGGTGGGTTTTTTCTGGGTGCTCCGGTTTCCTCCCACAGTCCAAAGCTGTGCAGGTCAGGTGAATTGGCTGCGCTAAATTGCCCATAGTGTTAGGTACATCAGACAGAGGGAAATGGGACTGAGTGGGTTACTCTTTGGAGGGTCGGTGTGGGCTTGTTGGGCCAAAGGGCCTGTTTCTACACTGTAAGGAATCTAATCTAATCTAAGAGGAGAAGAATGAGGTACGAGATATTAGACTAGAAAGGATTGAGGTTTGTTACGAACAGGTGTCATCAATTCTAGAAGGAGTGAAAGCAGACAAGTTCCCTGGGCCTGATGGGATTTATCTGAGGATTCTCTGGGAAGCTAGGGAGGAGATAGCAGAGCCTTTGACTTTGATATTTGAGTTGTCATTTTTTACAGGTTTAGTACCAGAGGACTGGAGGATTGCAAATGTGCATTGCTCAAGAAGGGCAGTAGAGATGACCCAGGTAATTATAGACCAGTGAGCCTTACTTCTGTTGTAGGAAAGGTTTTGGAAAGGATTATAAGAGATAAGATTTATAATCATCTAGCAAGCAACAATTTGATTTCAGATAGTCAGCATGGTTTCGTCAAGGGCAGGTCATGTTTCACAAACCTCATTGAGTTTTTTGAGAAGGTGACCAAGCATGTAGATCAGGGTAGGGCAGTTGACGTGGTATACATGGACTTCAGTAAAGCCTTTGGTAAGGTTCCACATGGTAGGCTGTTGGAGAAAATGCAGAGACATGGAATTGAGGGTGATTTAGTAGTTTGAATTAGAAACTGGTTTTCTGAAAGAAGGCAGCGTGTAGTGGTTGATGGAAAATATTCAGCCTGGAGTCCGGTTACTAGTGATGTGCCACAAGGATCTGTTTTGGCACCGCTACTGTTTGTCATTTTCATAAATTACTCAGACGCAGGCATAGGTAGATGGATGACACTAAAGTCGGTGGAGTAGTGGACAGTTTGGAAGAATGTTACAGGTTGTAGCGGGACTTAGATAAACTGCAGAATTGGGCTGAGACATGGCAAATGGAGTTCAATGCAGCTAAATGTGAGGTGATGCACTTTGGGAAGAATAACAGGATGGCAGAGTACTTGGTCAGTGGAAAGATTCTTGGTAGTTTGGATGTGCAGAGGGATCTTGGAGTCCATGTTCATAGATCCTTGAAAGTTGCCACCCAGGTGGATAGTGCTGTTAAGAAGGCATACGGTGTGTTAGGTTTCATTCGTAGAGGGATTGAGTTCCGGAGCCGCAATATCATGCTGAAACTATACAATATGCTAGTGCGGCCACACTTGGAATATTGTGTACAGTTCTGCTTGCCATATTTCTGGAAGGATGTGGAAGCATTGGAAAAGGTGCAGAGGAGATTTACCAGGATGTTGCCTGGTCTGGAGGGAATGTCTTATGAAGAAAGGCTGAGAGACTTGGGTCTGTTCTCATTGGAAAGAACAAGGCTAAGAGGGGATTTGATAGAGACATACAAGATGATCAGAGGATTAGATAGGGTAGATAATGAAAGTCTTTTTCCGAGGATGATGACGTCAGCTTGTGCAAGGGGACGTAACTATAAATTGAGGGGTGATAGTTTTAAGACAGACATCAGAGGCAGGTTCTTTACACAGAGAGTGGTAAGGGCGTGGAATGCCCTACCTGCCAATGTAGTTAACTCAGCCACATTAGGGAGATTTAAACAATCCTTGGTTAAGCACATAGATGATGATGAGATAGTGTAGGGGGACGAGCTGAGAATAGTTCACAGGTCGGCGCTACATCGAGGGCCGAAGGGCCTGTTCTGCGCTGTGTTGTTCTATGTTCTAAAACCGAAAAGGGAAAATGTTGAAGGAACTCTGATATCTGGCAGTATCTGAGGAGAGAGAAATAAAGTTAATGTTTGATATGCTTTCTCTCTCTATCTGATTCGATGCCCTGGATTATTGTCCTGGGTTTATTCATTGGAAATTGTTACCTGTGCTTTTGTCTAACGTCTGTCAAATTATGTTAGTTTCTCATGAAGCAACTGTCATTGGGAAGTGCATTTGAATGGAGGACTTATCTCGATACTTCAGATGTCTGCTTTGACAGTAATTCACAAGCATTCACTTATTGTCGTAATACCAGCTCAACGGTACTTCAAATATGCTTGAAGATTCATCCCGAACAGCCTCATAACATTTCAAATGAGGATCAGTATTGACCAAGTCATACTGTACGTTTCCAGCATGGTGCAGTTTTTAAGGTTATCTTTTAAATTGCAGGCATGATACCTACTACACTACCAGCGAGGTGAAAAATAACCTCATTAAAGAGGGCAGAAGTAACTAGAAAAATTTAATTGAAAGCTTTGCCTCAGTGGCAATCTCTTGTTTTTATATCAGAAGGACTTTTTTCATATTAGCTTGGCTCAAATTTCAAAGCAGTACTGAAGGAATTTTGGATTATGTGAAGTGTCATTTTTGGGTGAGACACTAAGTGAGGTTCTAACCTGGGTGAATGCAAAAGATACCATGGGACTACTTAAATAATCATGGGAGAGTCATCCTAGCACCATGGCTAGCATTTATCATACAAGACCACAAGTAATAGATTGTCAGATAATTCATGTACTGTTTGTTGGATCTTGCATGCACATTGACTCCTGAACTATGTATTACGCTTCATCTCAAGGACGTGAGAGCTGCTATATAAATGCAGTTAACCCATTTTTCTCAAGAGTAAGGTTTAGGAGATGGAGAATTTGCTGCAAACAGGTTTCTACCCCCAACAGAAGCTTCTGAGGTTTTATTTTTGCTTAAGAATTTATATGTGCTTATTATTACTAGTTAGTTTAATATAACTTTAGTAATGAAGGAATAAAAGTAATGGGGGCTAAAATGAGAGTTCAAATTAAATCATAAATAATCTAACAAATTTTGGAAGAATTAGAACCAGCATGGATGAAAAATAATTGGTGATAATGCAAATTTAATTTTTCCATATTCTTCCTTTTGTCACTGGATAATTTTGGACTGCTATCATTATTCAATGCCAAGTGAAGTATATACCTTTGTAAATGAAGTGGACTTATTCAGCCAGTGAACAGGACTGACACTTCTTTAACCGAGAATGCTTGATGGTATTGTGATGATACTGTGGCTTTAAGAGGTGTATATTGTCTGAGGCAGAGGTGTGAAGCAGTCATCTGAAAGTCAATAAAGTAAACAGCTCGTGAGACCTTGGAGTTTTTTAAAAATTTGGAACAATAGAAGCTGCCTGAATGGGTGGTGTCAAGCTCCCACAGAACCAGGATTTTTAGTTCCGGCTTTCTGTAGTTGCTGGGCGTGGAAGCTCTTGTTTCTCTCTGTTACAGCTAAACGCTGGGGTTCTCCTCCTGCTGCTAGAACTGCATTTGAGACAAATTATTTACTGAATTTTCCTTTGCCAAGGGTGTGTTTATAGGATGTTACTATAATGGATAAGTTAATTAGTAATTATGTATGTCATTTTGTTAAACATTTTGATAGAGTCGCAGTTAAGCCGATTCTTTTCTCTTTCTTGTCTGTAATTTAACTGTATTGTAAAACTCAAGTGTAATTTGTGTAAAGTCAAGGAGTTTGACCAATCGTGTTGCATCTGATATGCAACACCTTACACTTAGCCTCCACCTTTTTTTCTTACTTTAAAGGTATCATTTTAATATATTTTGAGGGGATTTGGTCTGCTGCATGACTGTAGGAGTGTGTGGAATGCTGTAGAACCAGTAGAAAGATAGATCTGGACTTCATTTTTTAAAAGAAATATTAGACTGTTTTAATTTAGTGTAAAATGTACCATGATCTGAATCTGACTCCCATTGAAGGAAGTTTTTCATGTTGCTTTCACATGGAGGCTACCTTTTGATACTCTGTTCTCAAACTAAAGTAGCCCCACCTGCCTGTGCTTAGTCCATATTCCTCCAAACCTTTCCTATTCATGGACTTATTTGAATGTATTTTAAATGTTGTAACAGTATCTGCATCCATCACTTTCTCTGACAGTTCATTCCACAAACGAACCATTCTCTGTGTTTTAAAAAAAAGTCCTTTTTAAATCTTTTTCTTACCACCTTAAAAATATGTCCCCTAAGTTTTGAATTTCCCCACCCTATGGAAAAGACCTTTGTCATTTACCTTAAATGTGCCTCTCAAGATTTTGTAAACCTCAATAAGGTCACCCTTCAACATCCTATGCTCCAGTGAAAAAAGTTACAGCCTTTTGTTTTAAAAAATTCTCAAGGTCAGGTTCGTAGGAGAGTAGTCTGACACAGAACAAACGACCAAGAGGCGAGTCTGCTAGAATATGAGCATTTTATCCCCCGCAGCGTCGCCACAACCAGGTCCCATACTTACAACGGGTCTGGCTTATACTCACTCTACATGTTACCGGAACTGGGAGCCGTCAGTTCTCGTAGAGCGGTTGCCAACAACCCACGCTCGGCGGTTAAACGTAACCCCGGAGCAGACTCACCGAACTGGAGACTTTTCCAGCTGATATACTCTTTTCCAGATATAAACATTCATGTGAAAAAACACATTCCATTCTGGTTACATACAGATAAGAAGATTCACACGGGGAGGTGTGTAATAAGATTCACACGGGACTAAGCAACACCTCCATTCCGGTTAGATTCACACATGTATTGGGACATAATTTTTAACCGTTTCACCACACCTTTTCAGCCTGCTTTTATGCCTCAAACCCACCATTCCTGGCAGCTTCTTGTAAATCTTTTCCGAACCCTCTCCAGTTTAATAATATCCTTCCATGATATTATTAAACTCTCCAGGTTGACCAGAACTGCAAACAGTATTCCAGATGAGGCATCACCAACATCCTGTACAACCTCAACATGACATCCCAACTCTTATAGTCAAAGGTCTGAGCAATGAAGGCAAGCGTGCTAAATGTTGTCTTAACAACCCTCTCTACCTGTGATGCAAGTTCAAAAAATTATGTACCTGAACCCTTCAGTCTCTGTCTTCTACAACAGAGCCCTACAGTTAATTGTCTATGTCCTGTCCTTGTTTTTATTACCAAATTGCAATACCTCGCATTTATTCAAATTAAACTCCGTCTGCCACTTCTCAGCCCAGAAATCCCTTATGATCTATAAAACCTGTTTCAGATTATCCATCAATGTTTATATTTTTCATGCAGAAAAGAACTCTAGCTGGTCAAGTCTGTCTGCATAATAAAAACAATTCATTTGTAAGAGTGTGCGGATGAATAATGGACTTTTTGATCCTTGTTCTCCACTTACAATTTAAAACTATAGTTTTATTTATAAATTTCAAAATAGTTTCTTTTATTAGCTTATAAATGGTTTAGTTTCAAATTCCTAGTTAGTTGTGACACTTTGCACAACTCCTTGAGTTATTTCCTAAGTTCGTTTCAGAAGAGGAGTGATTTCCTTAGCCTTATACCTTGCAAGGTTTTTTTTGTCAGTGATCTCTCTCCCTTAACTGATTTACATGTACTTAAAACAGCTACTATTCTATTCTGTTGATTATTGCTGTCATTTATGGTTCTTCTTAGCCATTCCAATCCACTTTAGGTCTTCCTTCTGTACTTCCCATATCTTCTAATCTCTAAATTTATGAATTGCATCTTTTTCAAAAACAGTTTCCATTATTTCAACTGTTAACATTTCAATGAGGCCCAATTGTTAAACTCAGCAAAGAATTTTAAACTGCTCAAATTAATACCTGCTCTGATATATATCTATAAACTCTATATAATTAATTTCAAATCTAGAATTTTACTTAGTTTAACACTTTCCTTTTCTTAGTTATTTAGCAACTACACAGATCCTCCTTTCGTGGGTTGGTTAGCTCAGTTGGCTGGGCGCCTGGTTTGTGATGTAGAGTGATTCTCATGGCATAAGTTCAATTCCCATGCTGGCTGAACTTGCCATGAAGGTTTGTCCTTGTCATCCTCTCGCCTTACCTTAGGTGTGGTGACCTCAGGTTAAAGTAGCACCAGTCAGTTCTCAAATGAGAGCAGCTCTGTGGTCCTTTGGGTGTATCGTAGCATCGACCCTTATCAACCTACGGCTGTATGAAAATATAGATGCTACCAGAGATGGTGAGCATCTGTGACTTGGCTTGAAAGAAAGTAGCGAAGCTTGAGTTGGAATGATTATGACATTAAGACCTGAATGACTTAACAGGATCTAAAAACCAGTTTAATTCAACTGCAAAAGCTGAAGATAGAAAATACTTTAGATGGATCAATTTTCTGCCTTGATTTTGGACAATATTTTGTTTACTTCTTCCACAAGAATCTTATTGTAATTTCGTGCTAACAAAATATTCTTAGTAATTTAAATATAAACTCTGCCACATGTATCTGCTTCATTTCTTTGCCAAATGCACAACATATAACTTTAGTTATGATAAAGTTGTTAATTAATAACTGTATCAGACTAAAGTTAATATATGCCTGTGTTTATTTATTTATTGTTATTTTATGAACCAGTGATGTAGGCAGTGGATATTTAATATGGCAGATAGGGTGCCGGTCAAGCAGATTTCTTTGTTCTGGATGGTTCAAGGTTTCTTGAGTGTTGTTGGAGTGTCAATCATCTTGGCAAATGGAGAATAATCCATCAAACTTCAAATTTGTACCCTTTGGATAGTGGTTAGACTTGATCAAAAATTTAACTGGGCCAGTGCTCAGGATATTGATGCTGGATGGTAGGTGGTGATGGTAGGTTGAACATCTGAGTAAGATGGTTAGATTCTCACTTGTGGGAGATGGGAATTGCTTGTAAACTGTGTAATTATCCTTGAAGTACTACGTATTACTATTCATTACATAATGCTCCCTGAGTGAAGTAGCATGCGGTAATTGTATTATTTTTATCCTTGCTAGGTGAATCAGATGCCAGAGATCAATCGAAGATGGAGGTTAAGGTTTGGGATCCTGACAACCCTTTGAATGATCGACAGATAGATCAGTTCCTAGTAGTTGCACGGTGAGTTCAGGAATAAAGACAGCATACTTATATTCTTAACTGCAATTACATAAATAAAGTATTTCAGTAGCATAACGGGTAAGTGGAAGTATCAATGGCAATTAGGTTTAAAAATAGATACATTTAAGTGTTATGTGTTGGAAGAAAGATTGTTGAACCTATTTGTGTATTATGATCCTAGTAGATACCAAGAAACTTTTAGAAAAAAAATTGAACTTCCAACAAATAGCTGAAAGGATCACATGGCAAAGTTTTAAGTTTTAATTTTTTTTTGTGTAACACACAAGCTAATAACTTCATTGCATGCTATTTCAGTAGGTAGCTTTCACAAAAGATTTCCTATTTAAAATTTGGCCCAACCATCTTCAGCTGCTTCATTGATGACATTACCCTCATCATAAGGTCATAAGTGGGATGTTTGCTGATCATTGCACAATGTTCTGCACCACTTGTGATTCTTCAGATAGTGACACAGTCCATGTCCAAATGCAGTAAGACCTGGACAATATCCTGGCTTGGGCTGAAAAGTGGTAAATAACTTTTGCACCACACAATCCTAGGTAATTATCAACCCCAGCACGAAGGTACCTAACCATTGTCCCTTTGCATTCAGTGGCATAACAGAATTCCCCCACTAATAACATTTATGTGTTACCATTGACCAAAAATGCAGTGCACTAGCCATATAAGTACAGTGGCGATAGGTCAGGTCAGAGGTTAGGAATTTTGCAGCAAATGACTCTCCTTCTGACTCATCAAAATCTGTCCATAGTCTACAAGGCGTACTTCAGGAGTATGATGGAATACTTCCCACTTGGCTGGATTAGTGCAGCTTCAACAACACTCGAGGTTTGCCACCATCTAGGACAAATCAGCCTGATTGATTGAAACCAAATCACAAAGATATACTCCTTCCAACAACTTTGTTCAATAGCAACAGTGTGTACTATCTACAAGATGCACTTCAGAAATTTACCAAGGCTGTTTAGACACCACCTTCCAAACCCATGACCACTTCCACCTAGAGATACAAGAGCAGCAGCAGAGAACACCACCATCTGCAAGTTCCTTTCCAAGCCATTCACCATCCTGACTTGATAAAATATTTCTATTCCTTCACTGTCATTTGGTCAAATTCTTGGAACTTCCTGCTTATGTCATTGTGGGTCTACCTAGAACAAATGGACTACCATCATTCAAAAAGGCAGCCAACCATCCATTAGTATTTCCCATTGCTAATCCATCTGCACATCCCTGGACACCATGGGCAATTTAGAATGGGTCAGTGTACCTAACCTTCACACCTTTGTGGGAGGAAACCAAAGCACCTGGAGTAAAGACACACAGACATGGGAAGAATGTGTAAACTCCATACAGACAGTCGCCCAATTATCTGTACTATTTATCTCAAAAGCTTCCTATGGTAGGGAGTTTCAATTTGTCACTACTTTCGCAGTCACTGCTTCTGATTACACTATATAATTTTGTGCTGATGATTTTTGAGTGATTTGTAATCAGCTAGCTATCTATATTGCTACTTGTCCCCTGACTCTGAATGCTCTAATTTTATTTTTTAGGTTTATCCAAGGACCATCTATTAACTGCTGCTTTCTAAATATCTGTCAAACAATTATTTTACGCTGCCATTTTTACATAGTTAAAAATTTGTCCAGCCCAGTATTTTGGGGATCATATGCATGCCACATTTGAGAGGTTTTTGTCCTCTGGAGTATTTTATGCATGAGCTGTTGCCATCTATACTATTTATACAGGGATCTCCAGTATAACAAATGTCAAGTGTTAGTTGCTGTCTTGCTAGTACTGACCCAAACGTAAGCCTGCAAAAGAAGTTTGGAATATAAAAAGGTGAGATGGGAGAAAGTAGCAGTCATAAAATATCTGTGGTGAGAGCAACACAGGAGGTTGTTTTAACTTTTGGGAAATATAATGCACTAGCCTTCATACACATTTTTCATAAGATCCAAGAGTGACAGACAGATGTTTGGAGTTAGGTATTTCGTTTTTAGTTCTATTGCATTTTATTTCCGAAAGATATAAGTGTATTTGCTTGCTTGGGTTTTTACTTATTCTGAACCCTTCGCGAAGGGTTCACAGTTTGAAGTCTAACTTGTTCTAGTTTTTCAATGACAGTAATAACCAGATTATACAACACATATAAAAATAATCTTGTACATCATTTGTAGTAACAAGAACAACGCTTGGACACATCATAAATAGTCATGTTAAATATTTTCCTTAACAAAACAGTTTGATTCTGCAGTAATTTATGTACTTTCATCCAGTATTATTGTCTTGATTACAATGCTATCCAGATGGCATAATACTTATATTTATTAAAATTTTCCATTCTGCATAGTTCCTGCCAACCTTTACTCATTATAAATTTCTATGGCCTCATTTATAATAGATGCTTATGCAAGTTATATATGTGAACACATAGTTGTAATGGAAATACAGTAAGAAGTTCAAAATGCATAACTATCAAATAGGAACTGAGATTACTTTTTTTTTATCCAATATTTTGGATCAAACAAGGGCTTGCTTTTAAATTGTTGAAATGTGCTAAAGGTTCAAAATCAACACATTTCTCGTATTAACTGGAGTTGGATTTTTTAGAAGGAAATATGCTTTTGCAACAGATGTCAGAAGCCTGAAAAGAATTTGTAGAGAAACATTCTTTCCCTGCAGGCATCGTGATATAAATGGGACATTCAGTGTTAACACACAGTGTGAAGGCTTCAATGGTAGCAGGAGTGCAAACCTGAGCAAATACAAGCCAAAGATTTCACTATGGAATGAGAATCATAACATAAAGATGTGAGGATAGTGTGAGATATTGTTATAAGTATCTTTACCAACTCACTCACCAGCTCGCTATACTCAATCAATACCACATTTCCATTCATTCATTTCATAACCCTTTACTAAACTATTGTTTAATATAATGCGTTTTCATTCATTCATTCATAATTTGGAGGAGCCGGTGTTGGACTGGAGTGGACAAAGTTAAAGATCAGAGTTTAGATCAGAATGGTGCTGGAAAAGCACAACCGGTCAGGCAGCATCCGATGAGCAGGAAAATTGATGTTTCGGGTAAAAGCCCTTCATCCTGATTGTTCCTGCTCCTCGGATGCTTCCTGACCTGCTGTGCTTTTCCAGCACCACTCTGGTTTCCAGCATCTGCAGTCCTCACTTTTGCCAAGTTAACACTAGGGTTATAGTCCATCAGGTTTATTTGGAAGCACTAGCTTTTGAAGCAGCAGAGCTCTGAAAGCTAGTTGGACTATAGGCTGGTGTTGTGTGATTCATTCACAAAATTGTATTCTGTAGTATATTTCACTGTTGCAAGATAAGCTAAATTAAAACTTTACTTCCAAACCCATTACTGCTTCTTCACACCTTGAAGCATTATCAGACCTATTTACATCAAAGTATCAAAGACGACTAACCTATTCAAAAACAACTCCCACCACCACCACCGTGTCTCCTCAACCCACCCGAAACTATGGAAAGATTGTAATATTAATCAGCCCTTACCAACTGTCTCTCAGGACCTGACGAGATTACAGAACATCAGTTTACCCAACTAGTTAGGTACTCATTAAATACATTAAACAGGGCCGCTATCCCCTTTACTGTCAAAACAATGCTTCCGTGAAACCATGTTAATGAATGAAACTCACACAGGCAAATAATAAACAAATCTCATGACCCAGCTGTGGTAATCAATTTCATATCCTTTATTCTTTTATAAAGTAGGTGTATAATTTCTAACTTATTTAGAGCATATAGGCCTAGTACTTTTGCTAACATTTACAAACTTAAAAGATAAAAGGACTAACACTCATAATGATGCAAGCAGACCGTCAGACACTTAGTCTTATCAGGAGTAGCAGCCAGCACTTAGCAAATGTTCAAACAATCTACTACTTACAAATCTTTGTATACAATAGATAAAACAATGTAACACCATTTTAATATATGGAAGAATGGTATACACAGAAGCTACTGTAAGAACTGTGTTTTGGGGTTCCATCGCAGCCTCGAACTGTGCGACCGTGGTTGCTATTTTCGCCACTGACCAATTTTGGTCATTATTTGAACAGAATCCCACAGTAGTTATATTGCTGGCAGTTATAATAATGTAGCAGTTGGGAAACCTCATCAGGAGAATGAATCTGAGGAATGCCTGGGCATGATCAACCTTGTTTTTAATGCGATTTGAAATCCGTTGCCTAAAGAAGGTAATGAGGTTTTCAAAATTACATATGACACAGAAGCTTCATAAGGAAAAGATAGTAATACTAATCAGGTTGGAGTAATTATACTACTTTAAAGAAGTTTCAATCCAGCATTGAATATTTTACTTGCACACATTCAGTTGCACTGTGTTGAATGATGGATGCAAGTCTGTACTGTGTGGAGTGGATTGGTTAAAATGTTATCTAGATTCCAAATAATAAGGACTGACCTTTATGTTTTAAAATTACAACATATTGAAATTATGAAATAGTGTGGTGATTAACTTAGCTGGAGTAAACCACTTCATCACCATGGACTTAATGTCAAATGAAATACCATTATTGTCAAGTGGTCCATCATTTCAAAAATACACAGATGAAATTGGCATGGAAATAACAAGACTGATCTTTTGGGAAACCAGTAGATTTATGGTTTACACAATCTGGGCATAATTGTTTTCCATTAACAAGATCTAAATTCTGTAATCAAAATATTAAAGAAGTGTTATTATTGGCTTCAGAGATAGGGGTTTAAAGGGAAGAAGGACAAAAAACTACATTGGTAGTTTGCCCATCCATCTTCTCACAGGTTAATGATCCTACAAAAAGATGCAGGAGTAAGAAAAGATCAGTGATAAATGCAATACATGTCAAAACAAAATACAGGAGATTATCATCAATGTCCATTGTGAGTCTCACATTAACAAGAGACTGTAATAAACTTGGGGCAGTGGACTTGAATCTATGCGGGGAAAGAAACTTTCATCTTTCACTTTGTAAACATGGCACTGGATTCAGTCAGCCTGTAATAATATATAGTAAACAGAAAAGAGTAATACCGAATAAGATAGTGGAGCAATGGATAGGGACCAGACTGAGAGCACTAGTTAAATTTCTAGCAGACAATGGGAGGATTTTCTGAATGAAAAATTTATGGAGATATGGTGGGAAATAATAATAAATGTTGTCCATTTGCCTAGGAAGCCAAGAAAAAGTGTAATTAAAAATATCTTGGGTGCTGACACACTGGCACCAGGAGGAGCAGTAAATATTGATGTTTAGCTGTCAGACATACTGAAGGAAATCTCATTCAAGAACAATCAAATAAATTTGTCCATAGAATGTAAAGTGAATGATTGTTCTCTTTGGGACAATTTTTATTTGACAAAAGGTGTCACAGATAAAGGTTTGAGAATTAACCTTACTAGTATGAAATAAAGTTGGGAAAAAAGTTCTGAAACATAATATTGGATGGCACAAATGATGGATTCTCAGACTGTTTTACAAAGGTAAATATTTGCCCTAAAAACTTATCGGATATCTTCAAACTGGGAGGGGACCTGTCAATTGGGAGGCATGGACAGGATGGATAAGAAGCAATTGTTTCCATTCATTGAAGTGTCCATAATGAGGAGGCATAGTTTTAAGGTGAAAGGTTTGGAAGGGATTTGGGGAAAATCTTTTTCATCCAGATGGTGGTGGGAATCTAGAATGCACTGCCTGGGAAGGCAGGAGAGTAGGATAATCTGACAACCTTTAAAAAGTATGTGACTGAGCACTCAAAGTGTCATAGCATTCAAACATAGAAAGGCAGTGGGCATAGTGCTGGAAAGTAGGATTAGTGTAGATAGGTCAGCACAGACTTGAAGTGTCTCTTCTGTGCTATGTGATTCTATGAACATTTTGTGTTAAAATGAAATATTTTTGTTAAATAAGTCCAGATAATACATTATTCCATTAAATGTTTACAATTATTTTCTACATGTGAAAATTAAATTTAAAAGAACAGAAATTTTGGGAACCAGTCCAGTCACATTGCTGCTGTCTCCCTAAAGATTATAAGAATGAAGTGAAGAAAAGACAGGTATTATCTCCAGTATTTGAACAAGAAGGCAGTCTAGATGGTGGAAGGATGGAGCTTTTGTGAGGGGAGGTGAAGATGGGGTGAATTGTGATATTGTCGTAGAAAGAAGTTTCATATATTTTGAATGTGGAGGCTGCTGGGATGAGACGTGCGGATATAAGGTCCTGTAGCTTGTGACTGGGAAAGAGAGTTAAGTGCAGGAGTCCCTCAAGTGGGATACATATGATTGAGGGCCCTGTCAACCACAAATTAAGTTTTGTTTTATGTTGCTTAATATTGTTTCACCTTGGGGAAAATATAGATTTTTAGGCTTTAAGGTTAAAGGTTAAATTATACTTTAAGTACACTAGAAGTAGAAGGCAGATTTCAGCTTTGTCTGCAGTGAATCTTATGCAGATTCTTGTCCATAGATTTGTGTAAACAGGAGATACTGTTAATGAAACAACGTAACAATGGCTTGGAAAGAGACTGTGAGGGACAAATACCAACAAGGAGTAAGCCACATTCAGGACAAGATTGATTGTTTATGCCCTTGCTGGGTGAAGGAGACCTTAACATGTTAACCTATAACTCCGGGACATCTGCTTTATTTGTTGAGTATG
Organism: Chiloscyllium plagiosum; assembly: GCF_004010195.1. Classification (NCBI taxonomy): domain Eukaryota; kingdom Metazoa; phylum Chordata; class Chondrichthyes; order Orectolobiformes; family Hemiscylliidae; genus Chiloscyllium; species Chiloscyllium plagiosum. Next base: position 35,747,790 of record NC_057718.1, on the reverse strand, counting down.
AAAAGAGATTCAAATAAGGTAATGCTAATAATGTAAAATATTCAACTTCTTTCTGTACTTTAGAGTTTTACTTCAGTTAATAACTGAAGTGAATGTCTACTTGTGTTGCTCGAATAAAATGGTCATAAAAATCTGTGCTTAGTGTCCAGAGGTTGATTACTAAAAAAAATCAAGACAGCAACTTAACACTGAATTATTATTAACTGCCCAGAAATTTTGAGGACCAGGATCTCGGATCTGAGGTGAAGATTATGGGTTACTGGACAGTCATGATCCCCACACTCTAATATGCTTCGAAGACCCAGATAATCTGCAGTAGGACCATAAAGTCTTGCAGAGGTACGACTACTAGTGACTTCACAAGATTCTCTAAATGCAGTGGTAAGAACTACAGGCCAACAACAGCACCTCTCCCAAGCCAGTGTGTCCAGAATCAAGGTGCTAATCATACAAAACCAGCTCTGCTGGGTAGGACATGTTCATATGCCTAATATTAGATTCCTGAAACAACTGCTCTTCTTGAGACTCAGTTGTGTCAGAAGACTCAATGGAAATGAGTTTGGATTAACTTGAAAACATCCCTGGAAAAAGCTGAATATGCTAGCCAACTCATGGGAGTCCTTGGGCTGTGACCGACTAAAAATGGAGACAATTAATTCAGGAAAGAAGCAAACACATTGAGATACTTCAACAGGAACATGTAGAGGTGAAATCAAGGCACAGAAAAGAGTGTGCATATCTCCAAACAAATAATTTACCCCACTCTGGAGGCACCACTTGCCCCACTTGTAGCAAAGTGAGCAGATTTTGCTTTGACTTAACAGGCATCTCAAAATCTGTCAAATTGGAGTTAAAGCAAGTCATCCTTCATTCTGAAGGACTGTCTGAGAAGATCCTGGACTTTGTTTACGCTAAGTTTCCTGGGCCTAGCTGGGCACTGTAAGGAGGTCCTAGGTGACCTCATTGTGCATTGGAGAAGAAAAGTCAGATGGAGCATTAGCTCTGGAATTGCTGTCAGGTGATATGTAGTGGGAAATGCATGTGGTATTGGTCTGTTTTAGTGGATATATATGTTTGTGTATGAGTATTGACTGAAGACATGATAGTACTTTCCTATGCTTTTCAGAGTTTCACTTCAGTTAATAACTGGAGCAAATTTTTGCTTGTGTCATTTGAATAAAGTGATCAAAAATGTGCCTAAAATTGGATAAGAAGGTATGAAAAGGAAATTGGATAAAGATGTTTAAGGAAATTACTTATAGTGCTATGGAAAGGACTACAAAGCGCAAGTAATGTAATAATTCTACCACAGAGTCAGCACAGGCCATCCTACAATGGTGACAGGAGCAATTCTTCTTTAACATATGCTGTGATAAGAAAGAATTTAAAACAAAAATTATGAAGCATTTTCATATAGTCCTTCTGTTAAAAACAAAATGCTGACTTGTTAGGGATTGAATAAGGCACTAACGTTTAAAGACAAATGTCAATCTACATTGAGTTTGGAACAAAAATGAACTAATGTTTTTATTATAAAGATTGACTCTTAAGTTATACAACAGTGAGGTTGGCATTATACATGTTGAGAGTTTAGTTATGGTAAATGCATTACAATTCCCACGATTATCTTTTTCAAAAGAGAGAGAGAAACAGACACTTAAAAACAAACATAAATTAAAGCAACACAGCTGCTATAGAAATTGTTGTGGAGGAGCAATTAACTAAATTTTAAAAGGGAGTCTGTCACAAATGTTAACTTGATGCTTGGACTATTAACATAAAAAGTAATATTTATTTTACTTGTTAATTTTTACCAACTAGGACATTATACTGGTTTAATTATGTATTGCTGCATCTGTAAGTACTGTGAGAAAGGCTTATCCCCACCCCAGGCTTTTCAGAATAGTTTTTATATTTCTTTCAGATTTATAGAAATATCTTTTTAGTAAACTCTGATTCTGTTCCTGTGCCAATTGTAAGTGAATGATACTTGTCAATCAAATCATTTTTTGTTTAATTTTTCCTCATATTTCTTTGCAAAATGAAAAGGTTGCCATTGATTTCTGAAACGTATTCTTTGAAAACCCAGTTTGTAGTGTGGATGTACCAAGTGCTGAAGGTGGCAAGAGCAACATTAATGTGTACTTGACTTGTGGCAAAAAATATCTTCTCAAAATGGTACAAGCATCTGACAGGACAGTTGGTAATTAGAAGTAATTGATTTTAGACATGTAGCAAAAGATCCCGAGAGTAGATGCTAACTTCTTTTATACACCATGAGCTGTTTTGATCTGGGATGTACTTTCTCAAAGACCAATGAAGGACATGTAGTAGTAACTTTTGAAAGAGAATTGTGGATGATTTTGGATGCCCTTTAATTGTAAGACCTGAGTCAATTAAATTATAGACTAAGAATGAGCGAGCCCTAAATTTTAATGGTTCTGATTAGTTAAAAAAATCCATGCAGATATGTTTTCACATGTTTTACGTAGTTTAAGTTTATCTTGACATCCACCGGTCCAAGATTATGGCGAAGTAGGGCTCCTCTTCCAGAGGTCTTATGCTCCAACTGCTTTTCGTTTTCTTTTTTGCTCCACCTCCCCCTCCCCTTTTTTTTCACTTACTTACTTTGTGCTGAGCTTGGACAGCATCGACAACAGTGAGAGCCCAACACGCAGACTTCGAGCAGACCAAGGGCACAGACCTCAAGTGGTGTAGTGCAAGCCTTGTGCAGGTCTGCGTGGAGCTCGAGCAGGCCCAGTGTGGGGGCGACTGAACCCTTACTTTTCTGGAGAAAGCACTGTACTGGGAATTAGCGGCTGCAACATAAGCAGAGGTGACGTCAGCGAGTAGACATGTGGCAAAAGATGGCGCCTGAGGATTGGTGACTTCATTATCAGTTGGGTCTGGTGCTGGCAGTGGTAGAAGAGCATTATGGCAGCATCAATGAGTGGGCCCAGCGGCCAGAGATGCGAGTCTGATGTTGGCTGGTCCAGCACAGGCAGCAACAAGGCAGTGGTGGTGGAATATCAGCCCAGCAGCCAAGATGGCACCTGAGAATTGGCGACTTTGATGTTGGTTTGGTCCAGTGTAGACAGTGATGGAGGGATGGTGACGCAGGGTGACGGTGATGAGCTGGCTCAGGACTGATGGACTCTCTTCGAGCTATATCTTTGTATGTTTTCCTTTTTCATAAACTATTCAAAATGGCACCATTTTGTGGTGACAAATGAAAAGATTTTTGCTGTAATTTGTTTTATCTTACTATAAACTACACGTGACAACACAAAAAAGAAAAATAATACTGAGCAAACATGATTCACTTTGGAATGCTAGTTCACTGGGGAGAGATCTCTTCTCTTATTGACTGATGTTTACATGTTTTCTTTAAAAGTAATGGTCATTTTAGTATCATCACTTCATGTTGTCTCCTGATTCATTCTTTGAGGTGCATGTCACATAAGACCTTCACTTTTGTAACAGCTGTCTCTTTTAGTTTACCATCTTCATAGATCTTTACCAAGATGAGGCCATAAATATGTCTGCCTGGTATATATTGTAACATTTCCCACTGATTAACTATAAACCTGGATGTCCCAATTGATGCATCTAAAATGGTTAAAACAACTGCAAGACTACAAGAGTCTATATATACATACACATATATCCATAGGTCTGTTACAGTCTTTAAGTAGCAAAACTAAATCAGACACCAGCGCTGAATGGAAAGTGTTATCTCAAAGCATTGCCATGTGTTAGCTTAAGTTTGCGCTAACCAGATTCATAAAAACAGGCAAAATCCTTAAATTTCCTTTTTACCATGACCATATGGCTTTCTTCTTGCAGAAATTGTTTTGCTACTAATCCCAATTAAACGAACTATAATTTAGTTTGAAACCTGCTTGACAAGTTAGAATTATTAATCATTGAAAAATAACTCAGTTCTACAATTGGATAATTATTTAAATAAAAGAATTCAGGCCTATGATAAAGAAGGGTGCAGGAGATTAATTGAATGGAGCTTTCAAAGAACTGGAAGAGAGATGACAGAATGACTGGCTTCTTTCTACTGTGGAATGTTTTATATTGTCCAATCAATCGTAGAAATTTTACTTTTGAGCTGTAATTATTTTACAGCTGAGAGGTTTTTTAATGTTTGTGAGAAGATTTGTAGCTCGGGTGCTCGTTGTTGTGGTTCTGTTCGCTGAGCTGGGAATTTGTGTTGCAGACGTTTCGTCCCCTGTCTAGGTGACATCCTCAGTGCTTGGGAGCCTCCTGTGAAGCGCTTCTGTGATGTTTCCTCCGGCATTTATAGTGGTTTGTCTCTGCTGTTTCCAGTTGTCAGTTCCAGGTGTCCGCTGCAGTGGCCGGTAAAAGCTAAAGCTTAGTTTAGCCATTTGGAGGAGCATTATTGTAATCCCAAAAATATTTAATAAGTAGTTTACTCTTAACCCTGGGCAGTAGAAGACATTCTGTTAGCTTGCGCTGATGTTATTTCATGAACATTTCAGATCACGAAGGAGTTCTAATTGTTAAATCTCATGGGGCAACATAGGCACACTTCTAAAATGCTCCAAACACTTAATGTAAGTGACCAATTCATCTGTACTTAAGGAAGTGAAATTTTGAGTTTTGGCTTAAGAGAAACTCATACATGTATTTTCTATTGCAGCATTTGTATTATTTCTTTAAACAAGGGTCAGCATTAATTATGGTTATCACACTTGCTATTCTTCATTCCACAAAAAAAACACTTTAAAAATTTCGGTCTCGGGTACTGTGAAGCCAAGACGTTTTACTAATTTCAATTGCATAGTTAGTAGTGCAGTAATATTTCTGTAACAGACTTAAAAATGTACTTTTTAAACAAAAAGATAATTTTGTGAATGACAAATTTAAGAACTATGATCCTATATGTAACTTTATTGTGTTTGAAGTGTTCCATAAAAGATTTTGCAATTAACTTTTATGAATAAAGATCTAGTCTCATTGAAATATAAATTACGTAAACACCTTGTGTTATCATTTTTCAACTGTATTTCTTCCTCCTGCAGTTGATGTCTCTTTGGAATATGGTTTCACAGGCATAATAAGCCTGTAGTATTTGTCCAAGTGGCCATTTTTCACATGTGAGCTTTGGAGGAAAATAGCCTAAGTTTCTATGAAAGGTTAAGCTACAAGGGCCAACTAGCTTCACCACTTTGTGCACAAACATTTGAAGGAGAGTGTTGGAAGGATTTCTGACTGTGGAGAAAGAAGCTTTCAAAGCCAAGATTGATACTGTTGTATTATTGCACAGATTTTAGGAAGGTGCTATACCTTTAAGACAGTTAGATGACATTGCAATATTGTTTAAGAAGGGCGGTAAAGACAAGCCGGGGAACTATAGACCGGTGAGCCTGACCCCGGTGGTGGGCAAGTTGTTGGAGGGAATCCTGAGGGACAGGATGTACCTGTATTTGGAAAGGCAAGGACTGATTAGGGATAGTCAACTTGGGTTTGTGCGTGGGAAATCATGTCTCACAAACTTGATTGAGTTTTTTGAAGAAGTAACAAAGAAGATTGATGAGGGCAGAGCAGTAGATGTGATCTATATGGACTTCAGTAAGGCATTCGACAAGGTTCCCCATGGGAGACTGATTAGCAAGGTGGGATCTCATGGAATACAGGGGCATGTAGTCATTTGGATACAGAACTGGCTGAAAGGTAGAACACAGAGGGTGGTGGTGGAGGGTTGTTTTTCAGACTGGAGGCCTGTGACCAGTGGAGTGC
>NC_057718.1:35722700-35741407 GCF_004010195.1 Chiloscyllium plagiosum | reverse complement strand
GGGGCTGGTACAATTGCAACATTTAAGAGGCATTTGGATGGGTATATGAATAGGAAGGGTTTGGAGGGATATGGGCTGGGCGCTGGCAGGTGGGACTAGATTGGGTTGGGATATCTGGTCGGCATGAACGGGTTGGACTGAAGGGTCTGTTTCTATGCTGTACATCTCTATGACTCTATGTGGCATTCTGGTATAAGCTCTCTTACTTATTCTCTATACAGCGCTTGTGAGTTGTTTAACAAGCAGCCAGTATGCTATTCAGTCTGTTAATCAATCACTCATCTATTTATGTACTTTATTATCTAAGCATATAACCCAGACTATGTAAATCTGAGACATCATATGAGTGTATGTAATTAATAAAGTTCTAGTTATGAGTCAGTTTGAAATCTGTGATATATGCCAGATGTGCTAACGTGTACAAAAACAAAAGCACATCAGATATTATGCTTACTATTACCTGCACGTACACATTTTGGCAGGTATCACCAGGAGTATGAATTTTAATGAAACCTACAGGTATTGACATTAATTGTGATACTCCAAGTTCAACCTCCAGTTAAACCCAATAGCTGTAGTTAAGAACTTATGTTCTGAATTATTACATCATACTGGGTGGTGTTTTGACATTTTAATAGTTTTGATCAGCTCCTTTTAAATCAACCCAACATCGCTGACAATTTTAAAACTTGGAGTGGTCATCAAAATTGTTGAAAATGCTACACGTATAGGTTACATAGTTTAAGAACTGGGAGTGTGTTCCTGGAAAAGCAAAGCACGTCAGGCAGCATCCGAGGAGCAGGCGAATCGACGTTTCAGGCCAGAGCCCTTCATCAGGCTCTGCTGTGCTTTTCCAGCAACACATTTTTGACTCTGATCTCCAGCTTCTGCAGACCTCACTTTCTCAATTGTTTCAATACCTCCTATCTGGTGTGCTTAATGGACGTGGGAAATGATCTTCTGGCATAGCAAAGTTTTTGAACTGTTTATACAGTATGCAATTTTTTGATTGGTTCAAATCATATTAGTTCATCGGCTTTGTTATGTATGCTACGAGCATTCAGGTAAATGGACGTGGGAAATGATCTTCTGGCATAGCAAAGTTTTTGAACTGTTTATACAGTATGCAATTTTTTGATTGGTTCAAATCATCTCACTTCCCAATTAGCACTTTGTTCTATAAAATTATTTGCATAGTTATTAAAATATAGACAATTGACAACCGTCAACACCAAATAATCAAATTGGTGACAGTATTTTGTTCAGTTCTTCACTGTTCATTTGTTCATTCTCTATGCAAAATAATGTTCCACAAAAACAAATTTATAATATAAAGACAGCATATCTTAACAGTTGAGAGGAAATTCACCTCAAATTAGTGGCTTCACTGGTGCATAAACACAGACATTGACTGGTTGGTAGAATAGCTGCTTCTGTGCCATATGTCCTGCATCGTCAAATACTTACAAAGTGACCCTCTTGTCCTTCAGCAGTGTGATAAAAAATGCATTTATTTCACCTGTGCATTATGTTTACAGAAAATACTTCAGTTGAACTTTGATGTGAAGTTATTGCAATAGTTTCCAAACTCCAATCCCAAGTATTTTTATTTTAACTTTCAAATTGAAATGTAAAAATAGCTAAATTTATACTTTGGCTTCTGCAGAAACATTTTCTATCTCTGCCCCAGCTCCAAACTAAATAACCAGGAACATGAATGCTACCTATGTGGCCTTGAAATTGTTTGGCGTGGAATAAGTTGCATGTGTTTGTGCAGCAAATCCACTCAAAAAAGCAAAGTAAAATATCAGTATGAAAAGCACAATACTGTAGACTCTAGAAATCAAAAGGAAAAGCATATCTCATATTTGATTGTCTACCAACAAGAGTTTGCATAAGCCCTCCAGGGTAATCAAACCGAAAACTCTTTGATCATTCCCTTATCTCTTTTCTCTGTCAGTGCTGTGGGTACATTTGCTCGAGCTCTGGATTGTAGCAGTTCTGTCAGACAACCGAGTTTACACATGAGTGCTGCAGCTGCTTCAAGGGACATTACTCTGGTAAGTTCAATGCAGTTTTCCTAGAGACTGGCAAAGGATTTTCAGATAACCGTACATTGAAAAATAACAGTTCAAATTATTTATTAATCCAGTGTAAGTGTCAACATCATCACTTCCCATTCCATGTATGTACATACCTTTGACATACAGCATTATGCATTTCATTGTTGGAAACAACTTGGAATGCCTCAGTAATGCTGTCACCATTTCAAGTATTGAAATAATTAAATGAGTTCACAAGTATTTATCTTTAGCTGACATTCAAAAAATAAATCCAGACCAAGGCGTTGTAAATTTATGTTCAGAATGAAGTTAATTGGCGTAAAGTGGAGAAATAGTTTTCACAAGAAGTAGGTATGGGACTATCTTACTCAAATTTATGTGAATGCTAGGACCTGTACAAATTTTCAAAATGGAATTGAGATATGAAGCAACCAGAATAGGCTTTGGCAGGGTGGGTGTTTGAATAACCTACTCTTGTTATGTTCATTCAGTTACCATATTTAAATTGTGTTACTCAGTCAGTACCTGCTAGTTGAGATTGTAGAGGTGATGATTCAGAGGTTCATTGTAGTTTGTCACTGCTTTTAGGTATTGTGTTTTTTCCCCCTGATCTGTGTAAACATTAGTTAATAGTTCACTGGGCGACATGGTGGCTCAGTGGTTAGCACTGCAGCCTCAGAGCGCCTCGGACCCGGGTTCAATTCCAGCCTTGGACGACTGTCTGTATCGAGTTTGCACATTCTCTCCATGTCTGGGAGGGTTTCCTCCGGGTGCTCCAGTTTCCTCTCTCAATCCAAAAGATGTGCAGGTTAGGTGAATTGGCCATGCTCAATATTGCTATTGCTATAGTGTTAGGTGCATTAGTCAGGAGTAAATATAGGATAGGGGATTGGGTCTGGGTGGGTTACTCTTCGGAGGGTTGGTGTGGACTTGTTAGGCCGAAAGGCCTGTTTCCATACTGTAGAGAATCTAATCTAGCTTGCATACTAGTCAGTCATAAAACAGAATAGCACGAGAACAGGCCGTTTGGTTCTTCATATCTGTGCTGACCATAATCCTGTCTAAACTAATACTTGAACATGAGACGTATCCCTCTATTCTCTGCTGGTTCTCATCTACACCTTTGATGCAACTCTGCTGGTTAAAGGGTTGGATGCTAACTTTGGCTCATGTTTGACGGAGATAGGCGTCATATTTGCACTCAGTTGGGCTTGGTAGGAGAAACATCGATAATTCTTCCATCAGCTGATATGTTGCCTTTGTTATAGAAGGTACATTTGTTATTTCAATGAACCTTGTGATTATTTAAACCTCAGGAAGTATTAATCTGCAAAGGTTAAGAGATGCTGGTTTAATGTATTGTCATCTCTTTGATCTAGTTGTTAAATGCCTAGGGAATTTAGCACTGTGGGAGTGGGATGGAGACAGAGGTAGCCAGTTGCTGTAGTTCTTTGTTCTTTCTGTGGACACATGCTCACATTCAGTTCATCCTTCTACCAGGCATAATGAAGATTGCTGGTTCTTCTAATGCAAAGACATTGGTCTGTTCTTTTAGAGTCATAGAGTCATACAGCTTGCAAACAGGCCCTTCAACTCAAACTAATCCATGCTGACCATGGTGCCCACAGCTACTTCCAATTGCCTGCATTTGGCCCATATCCCTTTAAACCCTTCCCATCCATGTACCTATCCAAATGTTTTTTTTAAATATTGCTATTGTACCTGCCTCAACTACTTTCTGTGGCAGCTCATTCCATATACACACCACGTTGCGCGAAGACATCGCCCCTCAGGTCTTTTTTGAATCTTTCCCCTCCACCTTAAACCTGTGCCCTCCAGTTTTAATTCCCATCCCTAGGATAAAGACTATATGTATTCACCCTATTTATGCCCCTCATGATTTTATACACCTCAATAAGGTCACCCTCATTCTCCTATGTTCCAAGGAATAAAGTCCTATCCTGGCCAACCTCTCCCTAAAACTCAGACCCACTAGTCCTGGCAATATCCTCGTAAATCTTTTTTTTCCTGGCTTTTGAAAATGTAAACAATTGTAATTTAATGAGATCTTCATTACCTAGGTCATGGATTTTTAAAAAATATTCATCCTCCATACTGTCTAACTAAATTGAAGACTTGGCTTAATATTCTATCCTGCCTACAATCTGTGTTCAGCTGTCTTGATTATTTTCCTGACAGTTCTTACACTCCATGGCCTTGAATCGAGATTTCTTTTTGACTGAAAGAGCCTGTTTTGGTTTTGGGCCATTTTCTGTGGCAGAGACTCAGATTGTTATCTTATTATTTGTCACCACTGAGAATAGTAGGGCCAAATTCTGTATAGATAGTTAATAGTCAAACAGTCAAGAGCATTTATCTATCTTGATTGAAAATTGGTGAAGCAGCTTATGCAAATAAATGGCGTAGCTTTGGATATAATAGGAGTGAATATTGGGCTGAACATTGGCTTTTTGCCCTTTGGGGGAATCACTTGTTCCTGTTAGTTAGTAGAATTTATGAACCAATTAACTGTTAATGCAGGGTTTCCTCCTGTCTTTCTTGCTCACCCAACACATTTATATGATTCTTAATTCCTGCCTCAGCGTGCCTCCTAACCTAGTTTAAGTGCTCCCATCACCCTTATTTTTCTGAAAGTGCCTGCACATATTTATGAGTACCATCTCATTGGTTTTGGACTGTATTGTTTACATTTCATTTTGAGCCAACTTTACTCTTTCCAAAATATAGAAACTTCCCAGAATTTATTACTTTGCTTTCCCTCTTGATTTTTGAGTTTTTCTATTTGTTACTTGCAAGATATTTTTTCTTGATGTCATGTGATGCGACTCTATGTGCCCACTGGTTTTTGCGCTCTATTCTTTCATATCTCTTTGTACTCCTTTTTGATATGTTCTACGTTCTTCATTTTAAAATCATCCCTTTTTGGAACTCTTGATTCTGCTTAGATATCATCAACACATGGCAATTTGGACACAGTCCCATTGAGAAACATAGAATAATAGGAGCAGGAATAGGCCATTTGGTTCTTTGTGTCTGCTGTACCATTCATTATGATCACAGCTGATCACCCAACTCAATAGCCTGTTCCTGTGTTTCCCACATTTCCTGTGATCCCTTTAGCCCCAAGCACTATATCCAACTCCTCCTTGAAATCATAGTGTTTTAACCTCGACTGAATTCCACAGGCTTACTGTGCTCTAGGTGAAGAAATTTCTTCTCATTTCAGTCCTAAATAATTTATCCCATATCCTTGGTTCCTGGTTCTGGACATCCCTCACCTTCAGGAACATCCTTCCTATTCTATCCTGTCTAATCCTGATAGAATTTTATAGGTTTGTGAGATTCCCCATCATTCCTCTGAACTCCAATGAATGAGTCATACAGCATAGAAACAGACAATTTGGTCCAACCAATCCATGTCGAACATGATCCCAAACTAAATCAGTCCTACCTGCCTGCTCCTAGCCCATATCCCTCCAAACCTTTCCTATTCGTGAACTAATCAAAGTGTCTTTTAAAAGTTGTAACTGTGCCCACATCCACCACTACCTTGGGAAGTTTATTCCACACGCGAACCACCCTCCATCTAGAAGAAATCAGTTTGGTAAACCTTTACTGCAGTCGCTGTACAGCAAGAACATTCTCCCTCTGATAAGGAGACCACAATTGCACATAATATTTCAGGTGTGGTCTCACCAAGGCCCTGTATAATTGCATTAAGACATCCTTGTATCTGCATTTGAATTTTCCCACTATGAAAGTCAGTATAACAAAACCATTTCCCTACCAATGCTGGTTTCCTTCAGTTCCACCCTTTACTAAACCCTGTGTTCCCCAACAATTCCAGAATGGTATTTGTCACCTCATTTGTAAGCTCAGAACCAAACTATATAAATTCTCCTGTTTCTGACTGTAAGGGACTTGTATTTGTCTTCAATCATTTTCTCTTCATATAGCTATAGAAATGTTTACAGTCAGTTTTTACAATCTCCACTAGCCTACTCTCAAACTCTTATTTTGTCTTTCTTAATCAATCACTTTATCCTACTTTGCTGAATTCTAAACTGCTCCCACTCCTCAAGTCTGTTATTTTTTCTGGCCAATTGTATATCCCTTTCTTGGATCTGATGTTTTTTTAAATTTCCCTTGTAAGTCATGATTTGACTGCTTTTCCCTTTTTTTTAAACTTTTGTGCCAGATGGAATTGTTGCAGTTCACCCATATGCTGTTTGAATGACTGCCATTGCCTTTCCATGGTCATCTTTTCAGGTAGTATTCCCCAATCTATCATAGTGAAGTTGTACCTCATACCGTCATTGTTTCTTCTATGTAGATTCACCATCCTCGTCTCCGAATCCACTACGTCAGTCTCCATCTTGATGAGGAATGCTTTCATTATAGATGCCCATCCCATGGAGCCTCGCTCAAAGGCCTGTGCTCGCATTGGCTTCTCAGTGTATTGGCCCAGAAGGTTAACCTGTATATGCTCCAGGAATTCTTGCTCCGCGGTATTGTTACTAATTTTATTTGCCCAATATACATGAATATTGAAGTCACTCATAATTAAAAATGTTCCTTTATTGAATGCATCTCTAATTTCCATTGAATGTCATTCCAAACATGACCTCTACAGTTTGGTTGTCTGTTTACAACCTTCTACACTAATGTTTTATTCTCGTTAGCGTTTCTCAGCTCTACCCATATACATTTCACTTCATCGGAATAAATATTCTTCCTCACTGTTGCATTGATTTCCTCTTTGAACAGCAATGCAACTCTATCACCACCTTTTCCTTTTTCTCTGTCTTTCCTAAATACTGAATACTCCTGGACATTCAATTCTCATCCCTGGTCACCCTGCAGCCATGTCTCACCAATCCCAGCCATATCAAACTTGTTTTCATCCAGTTACACGATTAATTCAATGTTTTTGCAAATTCCCTGTGCATTGAGGCACAAAGCCTTAAGGTTTGTGCTTTTAACATTACTTGCCTTATTCTCATTATTTGCTCCAAGGAGCAGTCACTTTATTGAGAGTTTTCTACAGACTCTTCAGTAACTACAGAGACACTGAGGAGCAGATTTTGGAAAGGCACAGAAGTAATAGGATTGTTGTCATGGGTGACTTTAATTTCCCACTAGCTGGCCTATCTACGTATTGAGTCAGGAACAGCTCCTGACTCAATATGTAGATAGGCCGACTAGTGGGAAGGCCATATTGGATTTGGTGTTTGGCAATGAACCAGGCCAGGTGTCTGATCTCTTGGTGGGAGAGCATTTTGGTCACAGTGATCACAATTTCCTGACCTTTGATATAGTCATGGAGAGGGATAGGATGTATTATTTAATTGGGGGAGGGGGAACTAAAATGCTATTAGGCAGGAATTTGGGTGCCTAAATTGGGAACAAATGCTCTCAGAAATGCACGGCAGAAATGTGGAGGTTGTTTGGGGAGCACTTGCTGATGGTGCTGGATAGGTTTGTCCCACTGAGGCAAGGAAGGGATGGTAGGGTGAAGGAAGTTTGGGTGACAATGGATGTGAACTCTCTAGTCAAGAGTTACAAAGAAGCTTACTTAAGGTTGAAGAGATATGGATCAGACAGGGTTAGAAGGTAGCCAGGAAGGAACTGAAGAATGGACTAAGGAAAGCTCGAAAGTGGCATGAAAAAGCTTTAGCATATAGGGTTAAGGAAAACCCAAATGCATCCTACTTCTGTGAGGAACAAGAAGATGGCCAGAGGCCGATCAGGCATAGTGGAGGGAACGTGTGCCTAGAGTCAGAGGAGATAGGGTAGGTCCTTGATGAACACTTTGCTTCAGTATTCACTACTGAGAGAGACCTTTATGTTTGTGAGGACAACATGAAACAGGCTGATATGCTGGAATAGGTTGATTTTAAGAACGAGGATGTACTGCAACTTTTGAAAATCATGAGAATAAATAAGTCACCTGGGCCAGACAGGATATACTCAAGGTTACTACAGGAAGTGAGGGAAGATTGATAAGCCATTAGTGATGATCTTTGAGACCTCCCTGTCTACTGAAGTGGTGCCAGATGATTGAAGGGTGGCACATGTTATTCCTATGTTCAACAAAGGGAATAGGGATAATCTTGGGAATTATAAACCAGTCAGTTTTACGTCAGTGATGGGCAAATTATTGGGGAGGATTTTGAGAGACAGGATTTATGATCACTTGGAAAACCATGGCTTGATTAGAGATAATCAGCATGGCTTTGTGAGGGGCAGGTCATGCCTCTCAAACCTTATTGAATTCTTTGAAGATGTGACAAAACACATTGATGAAGGTATAGCAGTCTACATGGATTTTAGCAAGGTGTTTGATATGGTTCCACACGGTAGGCTCAGTCAGAAGGTAAGGAAGCATGGGATACAGGGAAATCTGGCTATCTGGATACAGAATTGACTGTCCCATAGAGGACAGAGGGTGGTAGTAGATAGAAAGTATTCAGCCTGGATCTCAGTGACCAGTGATGTTCCGCAGGGATCTCTTCTAGGACCTCTGCTGTTTGTGATTTTTATAAATGACCTGGATTAGCAAGTGGAAGACTCTGTTAGTAAGTTTGCAGATGACACGAAAGTTGGTGGAGTAGTGGATAGTGTGGAGGGCTATTGTAGGTTGCAACGGGACATTGACAAGATACAGAACTGGGCCAATAAGTGGTAGATGGAGCTCAATCTAGAAAAGTGTGAAGTGATTCATTTCGGAGGGTCGAATCTGATTGCAGAATACAGGGTTAAAGGTAGGATAAATGGCAGAGTGGAGGAACAGAGGGATCTTGGGGTCCATGTCCACAGATCCCTCAAACTTGAGACCCAAGTTGATAGGGTTGTTAAGAAGGCATATAGTGTGTTGGTTTTCATTAGCAGAGGATTGAGTTTAAGAGCCGCAAGGTTATGCTGCAGTGTTGTGGAGACCTGGTTAGACCACACTTGGAATATTGTATTCAGTTCTGTTTGCCTCACTATAGGAAGGATATGGAAACTTCAGAGAGGGTGCAGAGGATATTTACCAGCATGCCCCCTGGACTGGAGGGCATGTCTTATGAAGTTCAGTTGAGGCTTTTCTCATTGGAGCGAGTAAGGATGAGAGGTGACTTGATAGAGGTGTACAAGATGATGAGAGGCATAGATAGAGTGGGTAGCCAGAGACTTTTTCCCAGGACGGAAATGGCTATAATTTTAAAGTAATTGGAGGAAGGTTTAAGGGAGATGTCAGAGGTCAGTTCTGATAGAGAGAGGTTGGTGCATGGGATGCACTGCCAGTGGACAGTGGGGGCATTTAAGCGGCTCTTGGATAGGCACATGGAAGATAGTACAATGAAGTGTATGTAGGTTAGTTTAATCTTAAAAGGTTGGCACATTGAGGGCCAAACTGCCTGTACTGTGTTGAACTGTACTATGTTCTATTTGTCACTGAGGCCCTGTTTGATTCCGGTCCTTGATTTCTCTGCCTACCACTTGTCTTTTTCCCATTTCTGGCATTGAGTTCTTGTCCTTGATCCTCTTTCTCTGACTCCTTGCATAGGTCCCAATCCCGTTACTTTAAAACCTTCCAACCACTCTAGTAAATGCTTCCACTCGGACAGCAGTCTCTGTCCTGCAAGGGATGACTAGTCGAGTTTTAACTGATCCTACCTTTCGAAGAACCAGTTCCAATGCTCCAGGAATCTGAAGCCCTCTCCTTGCATCATCTATTCATCCATATGTTCATTTGATATATCATGTTATTTCTTCTCTGATTGGCACATGGCATTGTTAATACTCCCACTGAGATCACCACCCTTGAGGTTCTATTTTTCAACTTATTTCTTAATTCTCTATATTCTGTTTTTAAGTTTAAACGAAGGAGTGTGCTCCTATATCGTATATACCAATGTGTACCACACCCTCCCCCTCCAAAATGCATGGTAGTTGCTCTGAGACATTCTTGGCCCACACACCAGAGAGGCAGCATACCATCCTGGAGTCTTGTTTGTGGCTATGGAAACAGTTGAATTTCTGATAACTGTTGCATTTGCGTGCTTATTACTACATGCAGCAAAGCCAATTGTGGTAGAATGAATTTGCTTGTTGCTATTTTCCCTTGAGATGTCTTTTCTTTCAATAGTATTTAAAGTCACAGAAAGTTCCTGCTCTGCTTGGTGGTCAACCATTCCCTTCCTGCCTGTGGAGTCTTCGTTTGTATTGTGAACACCTCCTTATACATTCTATCCATGGTACAGTTTGCCTCACAGATACTCCATAATGACCCCAGCCACCCCTTTAGCTCAGAAATCAGGCTTCTAGGAGCTTTGAGCTCTCCTGCCAGGGCTTACACTTTAGATCAAATCTTTTAGAAGAGACTTAATTCTATCAAAGAAATCTCCTGGTGCAATTTCAGGGCAGCTGCTCTATCCTAGCTGCAGTGGCAGGTTATTTACAATATACTTTTTTATATCTCTTTGCTATAGATATGCAATATATGATAAGCTGGTTTTGGCCCATTTAATTAGTTTTCAATTTTATCACTGTCTAGTTCGAAGCCAGTTTGTAACTTTATGTGCTCTGGTTCTCTCCTCAAGGTTACGCTATCAGCTGTGTAGGGTGTTAACTTGGAACTCTGTTACCTTTATGGTCACAGAAACAATGGGGCAGTTTTGTTCTTTTGGGAAAAATCTGCAGCTCTTCCCATCATGTCTTTCTGTTGTTAGTCAGGGTACTGTTACGATATAGAAGTGAACCCCTCTGGTAATTGAACGAAACGCCCAGAAAAGCTTGCCTCGCCTCATAATTTGTTAAAATATGGGTGACTGAGAACTCCCAAATTCCACTATTTAAAGAAAATAACATTAAACAACAACTATTCACAACGCTAAGCCCCCCTTTCTCTAAGCTGCTTACAATTTGCCTCCAACTCTATAACAATATGCTGTTCCAATTAAACGCTAAAATTACATCAACTTAATTTCAAAAACTCATAGTCGCCTGTCTTCACTCTTCTGGCTGAGGATCTCCCTGGGTTGTCACCTTTCTTTTCCCTCGAGTATGTTTCACATGAAAGTGTACCTTTGACAGAGAGTGTTTCCTAATTTCTTGGAGGGCAAGATTTTAGAGGAGCAGTTAGCTCTCTCTCTGTTCTGCTGTCTGACCAGTTTTCAAAACATTTACCTTTTTAAAACCCCAACATCGGATTGTCTCATTGGTTCGATGTTGGCAAAACAATAAATTTAAAGTCGATTAGATTTTAGTGTCGGGCATAATTTAAACTGGTTAAATTCAAATTGTTGTCCAAACAGCAACCAAACTCGGATATTCATTTCACAACCAAATGTTACATATTTTCAACTTTCCAGTACACACTGGGACTGCCATGCAGTCATATACACAGGTGCTTTCAAGCTCGCAGTTCAGAACATCATTCTCTCTCTCTCAAAGGTATAGCACATGCCTTCAACTTCAATATCCCACCCTCCTTAAGAAAAAAGTGATCCATCATAATGAAAAGATGGCTTCATTTTCTTTTCTAATTCTTAATCCTATTATGGTGAAATACATATATGCACTCATATATAACATTGGAATCAGTCAAATCTTATCTACCACTTTTTTTCTTTAAATCTACAATAACTCATCGGCTATCACATTTTTACAACCCACAACATGTGCAATTTGTAAATTAAAAGTCTGTAACATAAGACTCATATTTTCTAATAGTCACATATTTTTGTCTTTAATTCTTTCCAAGAATGTAAGAGGATTGTGGTCCGTGTACATAGCTGTCTCCAACCCATTGTTCGACACATAAACATTAAGATGTTGTTAGCTCAGTACCAAAGTCAATAATTCTTTTTCAATGGTAGACTATTTTCTCTGGTGGGTATTGCGTTTCTTTGAAAAGTACCCAATTGGCCATTTAATTCGATCATCATCATCCTGTAGCAGTACAGCTCCAACTCCTGTATTGCTAGCATCGATTGCAACTTTGAGGGTTTCAAAAAATTTGGTGTAGTTTAAACTGATGCTGTGGTTAGTACAGCTTTTAAATTCTCAAATGCCTCCTGGCATTGTTCTGTCCACTGAAATTTTGTGTTCGTCTCTACTAAATCTGTTAGCGATGCCAACACGCATCTGAAGTTTGGAACAAACTTCTGGTAGAATCTGCTTAGTCCTAAAAATCAAAGTATCTTTCTCTTCGAGGATGGTTCTGGAAATTCCTCAAAGGCTTTCATCTTCACGTTCCTTGGGGTCAACCTTCCATGTCCAATGTTGTGTCCCAAAAACGTCACCTCTGCATATTCTGTTTTCGTTAAGTTTCTTACCAGTTTTGCTTCTCTTAATCGTTTGAAGAGCTCTGTCAGCTGTACCATGTGATCTTTCCATGACTTGCTAAAAAATCACTGCATCATCCAGATAAACTGTAAAATTTGATAATCCGGCCACAACTCTGTTCATGAGTTTTTAAAATGTGGCTGGTGCGTTCTTCATTCCAATGGGCATCACTTTGAATGGATATAGCCCATTTGGGATTACAAACACAGAAACTTCTTTTGTTTTCTCTCCTAAAGGTAAACTGCCAATGACCATGTAGTAAGTCCAATTTCGTAATGTAAGTGGCTTGACCAACTTTCTCAACAGAGTCCTCCAGTCTTGGTATTGGATAGGAGTCAAATTTTATTACAGCGTTGACCTTCCAGTAGTCCACACAAAGTCATTGAGTCCTGTCAGGGTTGGGAACCAAAACAATTGGTGAACTCCACTCACTTAGATTCAGTTTGATGATATCTTCAATGAGCATTGGATCCACTTCCTTCAGGACCTGTGTGGCTTCAAAAGGATTAAGTCGGTAGGGATGTTGTTTTATCGGAACAGCATTCTCTACTTTCACCTCATGCACAATAGTATTAGTCCTCGCCATCTTATTCCAGCTTATGTCCTCATACTGCTGCAACAAACCTTTCAACTCGGTTCTTTGCTCCTGAGACAGATAGCTCACTAACGTATCCCATTCCTCAAGGGCTTCCTCATTATTTAACGTAATTTGAGGCACATCAAAATCCAATACATCTGGATTTGATTCCTCGCTCTGCGGGGCAATAATTAACACCTGTTTCTCCAGTTTCCAGTCTTTATTATAAGGTTTCAACCTATTCACATGATAAACCTGATACAGTTTTTTTTCTATCCAGCATCTTTACCAGATAGTTTACTCAAAAGTTGACTCAACTTTTTCTAAATTTGATAAGGACCACTAAATCTGGCTTTGAAAGGATCCCATCCCCATGGGAAAACATCCGAATTTTAGAGTTTTAATCTGCCACCTGCTGCATTCTATGCTGTACCCTCTTCAGGTGCTAACTCAGCTACCCGATTTAACCTCTCCCTCACCTCAGATACATAATCCAAGTGTGAGATCTTTGACTTCAGTCCTATCAATTTTTCTATAATTAATTTCAAAAGCTCTTCATGTTTGAATATTAACTCAAAGGGAGTAAACTGAGTATATTTGTATCAGGCATCTCTAGTGGCAAACAGGATGAATGAAATACCATTATCCCAGTCATTCGGGTAATCCTGACAGAACACTCTTAACATGGTCTTCAGGGTTTGATGCTATCCATGACTGTCTTAAACAGCCTAGCAGTAAAATTAGACCCTTGGTCTGACTGAATCTCTCTGGGTAGCCCAGCTACTAAGTGCTCTACCACCCTTTCTGCCTTAATGCTCCATAATGGAATTGCCTCTGGGAATCTAGTAGACACATCCATTAATAGCTAGCAAGTGCTGGTTCCCAATTTTTCCCTACACAATCAATCATAACCCGTGTAAAAGGTTCTTCCAATGTGGGAATTGGCAACAAAAGTGCTGGTTTCTTTAATGCCTATAGGTTTCCTACCATTCGGCACATATAACATGTATGGCAAAATTTAACCACATCCTTATGCAGTCCAGGCCAATAGAAGTGCTTTTGTACCTTAGCATGGGTCTTCCTCACACCTTGATGACCTCCTACTGGTAATCCATGTGCGACCCATAATACCTGCTATCTGTATGCGACCGGCAACACAACCTGATGCACTGCTGCCCATCTCTCCTCTGTACTAACCTGCTGTGGCCTCCGTTTTTTATCTTAGGATTCTATCTTTAAGGTAATAACCCTCGGCAATTCATTCTATTCCTTTTCTAGGTATGCATCAATATATATATCTTTTATTGTCTTGTCTTTCTGTCATAAGTCCCTTAGCCTTTCAGGACTAAACATCTGCCTAACTCTCTGCCTGTTCAGGCTTTTCCTGCACCATTACGTCAAACAGGGTGTCCGCTAACCGAACCTCAAATACTTTGTGTTTCTCTTTAATTTTTGCTTTTTTCATGTGACTTAAGATCTTCTTATGACACAGTCTGGAGAAAGTCCAGGGTATTTTTCTTTTAACTCCTCAATTTTCTGGTCTTCCTTTGGCTTCTCCATAACGAGGGGTATTGCTCCCACTTTGGATCCTGCTAAATTGTTCCAAGAACAAACTATTCCTGGAACTGACACTCTGTCAGTCACTCCCACTGATACTTCCCAGTCTTGATTTGGCTCTCTAACCTGATCTTACACAGGGGAACACTAAATTTCTGTCCATCTATTTCACAAATTAGCAGTCTGTCGTGTAACATGTCATAAAGAGTGCAAATATTTGCATCTCTTACTATTAGAGACTGATTAGCTCTCGTATATCTCAAAATTGTAACTTTCTTTTCTCCCCCTGTTGTTCCTGAGTAAACTTTATCCACAGAGGTGATGACTTTATAGAGATTGGGCACTAACTCACTACCCAGCCACTTTCCTGTAGCTCCTTGACTTTTCCTGGGATTTCTGTTACTACTTTCACTAATCCCACTGGCTTATCCTTTTTTACCACATCCTTTTCCACAGTGCCTTTCTTCAATGACCAGCACTGTGATCTTATGTGTCCCACCTTCTGGCATTGAAAACACCTTTTCCTAGTGCCCTTAAACCATTGGCTCTATAATTTTGTGTGTCCCACTCCATTACAGTGAAAACATCTGAGGCCTTTCACCTCCTTTCCAGCCCCTTGGGCTTCTTTTTCCAGCTGTGGTAAACTATTCACAGTGTGATCTATTCTTTGTTTTGTAGTGAATGATCCCCCCCTTCTCCCAATTTCTGGCCCTCACAGGATGAAATTGTTAGAAGCTAAATTTTGCCTTATGTACCAATGCATATTCATCTACCATCTCCACCATTCTTCTCACTTCTTGATCTTTCTGTTCATCGACATAAGTTCTTATCATCTCTGGAAGTAAGTTTTCAAACTCCTCCAGAAGAATAATCTCTTTTAATGCCTCACATATCTATTTTTAAGGCCCGCACCCATCTTATTCAAAATGACTATGTTTAATTCTTTTAAACCCAACACAAGTCTGACCTGGTTCCTCCTTTATGTTTCTGAACCGCTTCTGGTACCAGTTCATAAGGACTCAAGATAGCCTTTTAAATGTCTGCATAATCTGTTGACCTGTCATCTGACAGCACTGCAAATACCTCACTAGCCCTGCCTCCCAGCTTAGTCTGAAATATCATTACTCACAAACTGGCCAGTTTTTCAAATGAAATAAATAAGTCTTTGACATCTTTCTCATCAAAATGTGGCAATGCTTTAATATTTGTATACATTACTACCTTCTCACTTCTTCTCCATCCTGGTAAATTGACGTTCCTGACTAACTCGCAACTTCTGTAGTTCAAATTTTCTCTTTTTTGCTCAGCTAAGAACCTTCTCTCCCTTTTTCCTCAAACATGGCTCTTCTTTCCCTTTCTTTATCTACTAACTCTATTTGCCTCAATTGCAATTTAAGTTTTTCTAACCTCTACTGCACTTGCCTGTTTCTCTATTATAGACCAGACCAGACCCCTCAAACCATTTCAAGAAAGTAGCCCGGACCCGAACTTTGCTATCTTTTTTTAGCAGGTGTACTGTGGATATTCCGGGAGTGATGCAACTGGTCAAATCATTTAGTCTTAAACAAATCAGAATTTATTGACAAGATTACTGAATAAAACACAAAACAAAAGAGAACAGAATACCAAATAACGTAACCTATCCAAAAACCCAACAGATCATCCCAACTTAATGATGCTGTTCCAAATACTTGCAACAATCCCTACAAACGTCCCTTGGCATAAAAAGGTAAAATCAAACATAGGGTCTTACAAGAGAGAAGTCAGAGAGGGAGGACCAGCATGGACCTGCGTCTTTGAGTCAGCAGCTTCACAACTGCCTGACTGCTTTTAGTGAATAACCAGACCAAACCAAAAGAAAGCTGAGCTGGGAGCTGGTCACTCCACTTTCATTGTACAAGTGTTTTTTTAAAACTTAAGTGTTTTGCCTGAGGCAGTATCTATTAGATACAATCAAATTGGCCGTAAAACCCTTCAAACTTAGACTTTTTGGAGCCTGTGTTTTTACGACCTCTTTGATAAAAAAGAAGCCAAGGACTACATAACCTTGTTAAAGGAACAGCATCATCACACTCTGATATACCCAAGTGCTTGACCAACTCCATTACAATTTCAGCTTTCCTGTTGTCCCTGGTTAAACACAATTCAAATCTATTTGCTAATTTTAAAAGTATGTCGTTCCTGTATCTTTCTAAATTTTATTGGCAAATTTGGGAAGCATCTTCAAATCCCAGAATGTCTTTAGCAATGTTAAGAGCCGTTTCCCTCACTTAATTTAACTGAAGTTAAACAAATTTTCTCACCTTAGTGTATTTAAAGATCTAGGACACTAATTGCCAAATGTTTAAATCTGCTGGAATCTTTCATACCTTTTTGGTAGCTTTACAGGCATTCTTACTTTACACAATTGCTAGATCTCATAATTTTCAATGAGAGCCTGAGCCTGGTTGATGTTGTTACAGCTTCAGATCTTCAGAACAAAAAAGCACATCAAAAGTTTCCAAAGAGCTTATTTTGTACAGCTCAAGCTCAAAGTGCACAGATTTCCCCCCCCCACCTCCACGTTTACTATTGGTCAGCAGCGCTGAGTTGTCTCGCTGTAACCGGACCATTTGGTTCTTAACCCGAAGAAAGTACTGCCGTGCTCAGCAATTACAATGTATACACTGTATTCAAGTACATTCCATCCCAATGATTTGCCAGCTGCACCGTGTTAATTATCAATTAGATACTTGCCTATCATTTAAAGACCTTTTAAATTCCTTATTAATCTCACTGTAGGAAATACTAAAAAATATTGATTTTTATTATATGTTATAGTGTCAGCTCCAGTAGTTGCACATAATGTTAGAATTCTTTAACTAACAAGTTGTGAATAGATTGATTAAATAATTTGAGAGATCAGTGTGAAATGTTCTTATCTATGTCTTATGCGTCAACAACTGCAGCTGACCTTGAGTCGACAGAGCTACTATTGTTCTATTTGTGAAACCTACATTAAGCAAACATTTTCTCAAGCTCTCTGGCTACGGTCAGCCATAGGCAGCTGTTGGCCATATTGTGCTGCTCAGTCATAGGCAGCCCTAACAACAATAGTGCTGTCATGCAAAGTCCATCCAAAATCCTATTTCTTTTATTTCACTTCCCAGTTTTCCCTATGTCATGGTAATCCTTAATTTTGTTGTATGGTTCTCTGACACTGATTTCTGATGATTTGCTAATATTGGCTCAGCAAACAATTTGTCTGCACCATCTAATGCATGCCCTTCAATTTACATATTGTCAAACATTTGGTATGGACGCATACTTGTGCATAAACTTTAGATCATGTTATTATTTTCATTGTTCGTTTATCTCACTACTTACCAGCATAAATTGCTAGCTCAGCATTTTCTGCTGAATTTTATTATTAGCTGCAATAATGTTGGAACATCTCAACATAAAGTACTTTCCCAATTCCATCACCAGCATGGGTATATGTATTCTGTTAATAAATTTAAGTTGTTTTCTGTTGTACAACAAAACCAGCATTTATTTGTCACCTAACTTCATTTATATCACCTTAAATATTTTTCCCAAGAGAAAAGTAGCATAATGTCCTTTATATCTACATTTCTGGTATCTTGAAATAAATTGAGTGATTAATCGCTACCCTCTAAAAGGTGGTGATTTTGGCCAGAGTTTGGTAAAGGAGGCATCAAATAGCCAATACTTTTTTCAGCTCCAAACACTTTTGTCCTCCATGGTGTTGAAATTGCTGGCTGATAATGACCTACTGAGGCAAGGAGGCCATCTGGAACCTGAGTGAAACAGTAGGCAACTGTACGCCCCCTTAAACAAACAGATTGTAGGAATGAGAAATAGAGTTCAAGAACAAATAAAACTATAAGTTAGAGTCGATGTATTCAATTAGGAGAAAGTGAGGACTGCAGATGCTGGGAATCAGAGCTTAAAAATGTGTTGCTGGAAAAGCGCAGCAGGTCAGGCAGCATCAAAGGAGAAGGAGAATCGACGTTTCGGGCATAAGCCCTTCTTCAGGAATGAGGAGGGTGTGCCAAGCAGGCTAAGATAAAAGGTAGGGAGGAGGGACTTGGGAGAGGGGCATTGGGAATGCGATAGGTGGAAGGAGGTTAAGGTGAGGGTGATAGGCCGGAGAG
>NC_057718.1:35684228-35722152 GCF_004010195.1 Chiloscyllium plagiosum | reverse complement strand
CAGATTTCTCCAGCTTCCTCATTTCCCCTCCCCCAACCTTTTCTCAGTCCCAACCCTCAGACTCAGCACCACCTTCTTGACCTGCAATCTTCTTCCCGACCTCTCCGCCCTACCCCCTCTCACCTTAACCTCCTTCCACCTATCGCATTCCCAACGCCCCTCCCCCAAGTCCCTCCTCCCTACCTTTTATCTTAGCCTGCTTGGCATACCCTCCTCATTCCTGAAGAAAGGCTTATGCCCGAAACGTCGATTCTCCTTCTCCTTTGATGCTGCCTGACCTGCTGCGCTTTTCCAGCAATACATTTTTAAGCTCTGGATGTATTCAATGCCAACTCAACTACAGAAAGAGAAATAAAAAGAGGGAGGGAAAATGCTTGCATTAAAGGAGAGAGACATTAACGAAATGCTACGAAGTTTTGATGGAAATTTTATATTTTTTATAATCTCCAATAATTAATACCTAAATAAATGGAACTCCACTCTTGTATAAATGATTCACAATTTGAGAGTTGTTCAAGAATTATCTTATTAAAAGGTTACTTATAATTGAAGTAATGATTCAACTTTCTGCGTACAGTTTGCATTTGCACTATAAATGCGACAACTACACAATGTTCAGTGTTTGTCAGTGGAGGGCAGACAGTAAAATCTGCAAAGCTAGTTATGAAATATACCAACCTGCACAGCTACTTTTGGATATTTGTTTTCAAACATGCATCAACACCATGCTTCATGTTACTGTATCAGTTACATATCAAAGATGATGAACACCAATAGCCACCTTGCTGTTTTAACTTGCAATAATATCTATTACTTCTTCCTAATCAATGTCAGTTTATGGCTTTGATGTTTGCTCAACGTTTGAATCCTGGCCTCTTGAATGTCATCATCATGGAGTTATTATTGGTCTTTATTTCTATTCATTCATGGGATGTAGGTGTCACAGGCTAGGCCAGTATTTATTGCTCATCCCTGGTTGCCCCGAGAAGGTGGTGAGCTACCTTCTTGAACCACTGCGGTCCATATGAAGTAGAAAACCCTACATTGCCATTTGGGAAGAATTTCCAGGATTTTGACCCAGTGATATTGAAGGAACAGAAATATATTTCCAAGTCATGATGGTGTGCAGCTTGGAGTGGAACTTCAGGTGGTGATGTTCCTATGGATCTGCTGCTCTTGTCCTCTTTGTTAGAAGTAATCGTAGGTTTGGACAATACTGTCTAAGGATCTTTGCTGAAGATATGTCATGCATTGTACTTACTGTTGCTACTGAACAATGTTTATGGATGTGATGCCAATCAAATAGGCTGCTTTGTCCTGGATGGTGTAAAGCTCTTGAGTGTTGTTGGAGCTGTTTTCTGTGTGGTGCAAATGTTTATGACTTATTTTCTATTTCTCAGAGTGTTTTGGCTTTGGAAATGCTTGTTAAGCCTTGAGAAAACAGCTTTAATTTGTTTTGTATATATAGAGTTATATTTATCCTTATGTAAAGCATCAAGATGGGTGAGACTTGTGGCATCAGACTATGGAGTAAGCAGAAGAGATTGCTCTTTTTGTTAAATATTGATTCTTGACTGTACAGCCAGACCTAAAACACATACAAGATAGAAACTAACATTTTCTTTCAATAGGAGAAATTCTGTATCTGAGCAGAGTGTAATGGAAATGTTTGAATTCACTTGTTATCAGAAACAATTATGTATCTCTTCCAGCTGTGCAAAAGAAGAAAATAATCATAGTTATAGTTTTGCCTTTATGCTTGCCAGACCTCATGTTTTTCTACCTATTAAATTTATTGAAAAGAAGTTCACAATTGATGAGCACAGAAGCAGAAATATCTGCCTCTTCTATTTTACAGCAACTAGTTATTAATTTGTCACAGGACTTTTTGTTGCACAGGAGTTTTGCTAGCTGACGTCTTGCTATTGGGGGACTTCAGTCAACAAAAATCAGTGAATTTGTCATTTTATTTTTTATGCTTAGCCATGCTGTGAAAGGATATTGGGTTGTGATGCTCTGAGTTAGTTGATGTGAAGTCCAGGCAGATTAATGAAAATAAATAGCAAATAGAATTCCAAGAATAACAGTGGTGTACTTAACTGGGTCTATCAGAATGGAGTGATTTGAAAAATAACTTTGAACAAACAACTGGGTTGGATGCATGAATCTCGTACCATTTACTTGGGGGAAGAGGGCGTTGGAAAATCTTCTTGAATAAAGGCAGACCTATCTTGCTGAATTCATTGTTGAAGTGAGGATAAACAAATGTTCCCTGTCAATTGATGAATATTTTAAAAAGTCTATTTATGTCCAGCACCTTCTGAAGCAACCAAGCTTTCTACTGCAACATGTCATTAACAGGGAACAATTTAAATTGTTCTAAATCTAAATCATTATATATATTACAAACAACAAAGGTCACGGCACTGATTCTTAAGGAACACCACTGGTCATGTACCTTCAGTCAGAAAGTCGTCCATAACTACCCTTTGTTCTTTATGACCAAGCCAATTTTGTATCCAACTTGCCAACTTACCATGGATGCGATGTGACTTAAACCATCTGGACCAGCCTACAATGAGGCACCTTGTCACATGCTTTAGTAAAGTCCATGTAAACAACATCCATTGCCATACACCGATTTACAATCTTCGTTACTTATTCAAAAAACTCAATCAGGTTTGTGAGACAGGATCTCCCCCACATAAATCTGTGCTAACTATCCCTAATAAGTCTTCCCCAAATGAGTAAATCTTGTCCCTAAGAAACATCCCTACCATTTATGTAAGGTTCATTGGTGTAAAATTTTTTGGATTATCCCTGTTAACCTTAAACAACGAAACACTATTGGCTACTCTTCAGTCTTCTGTGACTTTGCCTATGGCTAAAGAAGATACAGAGATCTCTGTCATGGCACTAGCAATCACCTTCCTTGCCTCTTTCAGTGGCATGCATTTAAAAACTTGCCAGAGTCTTAATGATATGACTCATTCTATCATTTGATTTTATTGGACTTTTGCTATCAGGAAGAGGGAGTTCTGAATCAAGGGTATATGGTAAAGTTATGCAAGGCATAAGCATTTCTTACTTGTGGTCGATGCGATGCTAGTTTTAACTAATCTCTTGTTCGACTTGAATTTGGTTCGTGTGTAAAGAAGACTGGGTCTCCATTTAGCATAGTGTAGCACACTCACCCCTAAGTCTACACATTGTGGGTTTAAGCCCCATTTCAGAAAATTGAATAGAAAATGCATGTTCCCACTTCAGTTCCGTACTGCCAGATATGCCATCTTATGGATAGATACCAAACTGCAACTTCATCTCCTCTTTCGGTATTGAACATCAGACCCCTTTGGAAAGTGTTAATTGTCCTAATGTTGCATTGAACGCATTAAAAGAAATGTGATGACTACTTATAGTGTTATCTGTAAATTAATTCCTAAAGGTATGTTATTCACTTACCGTCACATTGAACAAAGCTAAAAATGTTTATTTTTGTACATGATGAATTTAGTGTTAGTGGCACTTTGAAAGGGTGTGACACTTACTTCTCATGACTTTCTATAATTGATTAGGGAGAAGGGAAAATAACAAATTGGTTTCTTCAAATACTAACCAATTTCTGCTTTCCCTTGTATCTTTTGTCAGAGGACTATTCATTTGAGATATCAAGTGACCCACTCCAATTTATGAAACATAAAATTTATCTCACATTCTTTCATTCAAAAGAATGAACTTGGCTAAGATACTCTTAATATAATTTTCAAAGGTCAAGTTAATGTGTGCATATTTTATTATAGAATTGACTTTTGAATGTCCTTTCAAATTAATATTCATTGAATTCACTTTTTTTCACCTAACATTGAACTTAAATAGCTTGTGCAAAACAATGGTTCTAATATGCATTATGTACTTTTCACAAAAGTCAAAGTTAGACAGATTTTATTTTGGTTAGTGCTTTGATAATCAGTCAAGTTGTCAGAAAACAAATAAAGAGTTTTTAAAAACTGGAAATAATCAAAGCAGGTCGAACAGCATCTGTGGAAAAGCAAAAGGTCCTCCTTCAAGGGTAGATGTTACAAATTAGCAACCTTTAGGCAAAAAAAACAGCAAAAGGAATGAAAAGAAATAAAAACACCGATAGGAAAAGAAATAGATCAACCAGAGATGGTGAAATGATGAAGTGGTATTGTGAACTTGATCCAAGCTTTCAGGTAGACTAGGAATAAAGATACAAGGTTTCTCATAGATGCAGAACTGATTGACTGAAAAACAGTCGTACTCCTCTCTCCCCAATTCTAGCTATTCTCCCATTATGTACCCAGATTGTTCATTAATCATTTAACAACTATTACCAGTCTTCTTTTAGCAGAAGACAAAAAGAGATATGATGAGAAAAAGTAATGAAAGCTATCAAGTGCATGTATTTAACATTAGCAATATACAGCAGGGCTTTATAAAGTGGTGTTAAGACCTCAAATGTTGTCGCGAGCTGAAATTTTGGAATTGCATGCTTTGAGGCAGCAATGGTTGCCATGAAACTATGATCTTTGGCTATAACTGTTCTGGCTGAGGGGCCACACCAGTTTTCAAAATGGAATCACAGAGGGAAAACACTTAGGAAATGCTGGTGAATGAGTAACTGAAGGAGAGTAGATAGAAAAGGAAGTGTGGATAAATTGGAAAATGCAGCACACTCCAGTGACCTAGCAATCTGGAAGAACCAGACACTATAGTGCAGATCAGTCTACCATCAGTGTTCTACCTTGAGTTTGCACCTTGAACATCAAACAATTTCCTTTCCTCATCTCTTGAAACAACAACATAATCATCCATCTCACCTACTGCCTCAAAGAGGAAACAGAAACTGTAATTTTGTTTGAAATTGACTTAGTCGGTGTTACAACCAGAGAGCTGCAAAGTATTAAATGGAATAGTGAGGTTCTGTTTCTCAAATGTAGGTTAAAATTCATTGTAACAGTTGAAAGGGCAAAGACAGAGGTGAAAATCAAATATTTCATAAATGATATAAGTAAACTGGTCAACATTGTTGTAAAATAAAGAATTGCGGATGCTAGAGATCCGAAACAAACATAGAAATTGTTGGCAAAACTCAGCAGATTTTAAATTGATCAAAACTCATCAGTTCTGTTAAAGAATCACTGGAATCAAAATGTTAACTCTGCTTTCTCTCCACAGATACTGCCAGGCCTGCTGAACTTTGCCAGCAATGCCTGATGAATTTCGCCAGCAATTTCTGTTTTAGTTTCTGGTCTATGTTGTTGTCTTTCATGTCTTTGAGATATCTCTGTGAACTTCACTTTGGAAGTCTGTCTGTCTCAAATGTTAGAATTTTTTTGAAAATTTTATTTGTTCTTGAACCTGGATGAATGACTTGAGCCTAAACTTTGCCCTGTGCTCAAGGAACTTAGCAAAGAGCCTTAACCACATACCAGACTTTTAATCAGTTATGATTCATATAAATGCTACCTATGGTGATGCGAAGAGAAAGCCATGTTAAGAAATGGGAAGCAATAATCAGGTGCAGGACTTGCCCTGCTGCATCTGCAGGGCACTTCCCTGCCTTGCTTCTGACAGGCACCAGCCTCCCTCAAGGGGCTGAATCGTCTACTCCTGTCCCTATTTCTCATAGTCTTATGTTCTAATCTTAAATTTGACAAAATGATTTTACTATGAATTGTGAAGCTCCTCCTTTTGCACCAATTACAGCATATACTTAAACATTTTGTTTACTTCCATTAGTTCCATGCAATGGATACGTTGCACAAGCACAACTATGACTTGACAAATGCAATCAGCATCTTGGTACCTCAGGGTGGTCCGGTTCTCTGCAGAGATGAGATGGAAGAATGGTCAGCATCTGAAGCTAGCCTTTTTGAAGAGGCATTGGAAAAATATGGCAAGGATTTTAATGACATACGACAAGACTTTGTAAGCACATCAGATCTTTAATTCTACAGATTGTTAATACATTGAGAGAGTTTGGGCAGCACTATAGAATTGGGATTCTAAAGATCAACTTTTCATTCAACTTCTAATTACTTGAAGGATTCTACAGATAAGTGTGTCTGCTATTGAGAGATCACTGCATTCTTCTCGTTACCCTATATTCTTTAATAATTCAGGTAGAAAAAAACTGATTAATCTCAAATCTAAAATTCACAATTGAACTGGCATCAATTGTCATTTATAGAAAGGTTCCAAACTTCCACAATTCTTGTGTAGAAGTGTTTGCTAATTTTGCTTCTGAAAGGTCTGGTCCTAAATTTCTAGTATCCTAGTACCAGGGTCTCCAACCAGTGTAAATAGTCACTGTGAATAGAGAGAAACTGTTTCCATTAATATATTTGAGACTTCTACTCAGTTTACCTCACAACTTTCTAAAATCTTGGGAGCATTAATGTATTTTATGTAATCTCACCTTTTAATTCTGGGGGTCCTGTTAAATGTTACATTCCCTCCATGGCCAACATTTCCTTCCTAAAATATTGTACCCAAGTATCAGTCCCCCCCCCTTTTTTCTGGTCATAAATTGCTTTGAGAGTTCTGTTACTGATTAGAATATTGTATGACTTGTTTCTTGGATAGATGTTCTTGAAAGACCATGTCTTCATTTTCACATGATTTCATTCAATGAATTACCATCTAACTCTGTGAAGTTTAGAAGTTTTTCAATTTGTTGTCATCTTCCATTTCATGGACAGCTTTGCTGATCAGTTTGTCATTTGTCTTTATCTTTTAAGGTTTTATTCTCAGTATTTCACAAAACAAAGTTTACTTGTCTATTTCCTCTATCCTTACAACATCAACTTTGTCAATTCAAATGTAGTAAATATCTAGCCAGCATAATTTTGAACTTCATCTCACCTGAATCCCAAGATTTAGGACCATTCTTTCTTAATGATAACATGCTGTCAACTATTCCAAAATTATCATTGAAGAATAGAAAAAGCCCTAAGTTCCAATACACTTTTAAAAGCTATCTTTATGCCTACATTTGTTCCCTCCATCCTTTCTTTGTAGTCTAAATGTGATCAGCCTGTGGATTCCACACCGAGCATTAAAGAAGACCACACATACTCTCACTTTACCTATTTGATTCTATTCACATGCCCCTCCCTTTTTTCAAAGTTTCAGCCTATCTAATGTGGACTCCATTTTTTTAAATCTTCTGGCTTTATCAAGTTCATCTTGCAGCCACTACCTGATCTTTTGCCCTACTTTTCATCCAACTTCCTTCCTAGCTGATATTGTACTTATATCTGTCCTGTGACATTGCCTGCAGCTGCTGCACAACACTGGTTGTGATCATCTTTCTCAAAGTACCCACTTTGGACCCTTTCATCCTTTCTCATCACACGTTCTCTAATACCTTCTATTACTCTGACAAGTCCTCAAATGTATTATTGTGTTTCAGTCATGTGCCTACCTCCCGTGTCTGCGAGCAAACAATTGAGTTTAGCGAAGAGGCTACTTCATAACCAGCATCGTCTGTTATGCCAGCTTCTATTTGCTTACCTTTTTCATCCTTGGCTATTCTATCCCTTTATAATTATAGCTTTTTACATGATCTTTGTGCTATTATTCTCATGTTCATTCATTGTTGTACCAGTTGACATCATTACATATTCTCCAGCGTTTTCTCCAAACAAGAACCTTTTTCATGAATTTACAGATGCTGGTGTGCTATATGTTTCAGGCCATTTGCATTTTAGATTGAGTTTATTTTAAACTGTGCATGTCAAATATTACTATTTCATTTCTCACACTTGATAATATGCATGTTTTATTATGTAAATATGCAAAGAATTAATTACTATGTATTGATCTTGAAAAGTTTGTTTTAAACTACGAAACAAATATGTTTTAAAATGTTATGAAGCTATTTGACCATATTGACTTTTACCAGGTTTATCACTTAATGTATTTATCAATTTTTAACAGCTACCATGGAAATCACTCACTAGCATCATAGAGTACTATTACATGTGGAAAACTACGGATAGATATGTACAACAAGTAAGAACATTACTTAGATTTGTGATTATTTTTTAAATTGTTTGTATATTTCTAAATTGCTAATTTGTTTAAATATGTGATAAGCTCACTGTCTTCGATAAGAAAAAGTATGTTATATTAAATGAAACTGGTGAATGCAAATTTAAAATGTCCAAGAGGAAATTATAATTATCAAGTTTTTAAAAAATGGTATGAAAAGGTTATGCAACTGACCAAACAAGTGATGATTACAATTCCAGCAATTTCATCCTTGCAAAATAATCCATCTGCAGGATCCATATTTATGTAATAGCTTGCTGAGGATAATATTGGTTGTGATGTCGCTATTCATTTTATTTTAGGCAGCTCAAGTTTTAAAAAGTCATTGCTTATTATTTCCAAATGTAAAATTACTAATTATTCTGACTCATAATGTTCAAGAGTTCTACACATCATGGCACAGAGTTGCCTTGTTGTTGTGTGTCAGGTTCGTTGGTGCAGGTTTCGGACCAGCATCATGCTCCCACTCATTTTTAATGAAGAGAATCATTGGGAAAAACCAACTCATGATTTCATAATATGTACTTAGAGCAGGCATCCACATATTTATGAAATCGGTCTTTTATAACCCTCTGCTAAATTCCACTTTGTGATGTAGAAAAAGACATAAACAAAAATGTAAACTGGTCATAGTTCATTATTTTGTACCTGAAATGTCCAAGACATTTCATTCAGAGGACTGCATTGGAAATAGACGGATGAGGCAGACAGTTAGTCAGCGTTCACTGAAATTGTTTTTCTTTTAAAATGTTCTGTGCAGTGAACAAGTACTGTTGCAGCCTGTCATAACAAATGACTACACTTTTAAAAGTTAATTTGTGGGCCTTGGGCTTTTTTGATAGGCCCAACATATATTGCCTGTGTGACTAATCGTGACAAGGTGATGGTGAGCTGGCGTTTTGGACCCCTGCAATCTCTGTGGTGTAGGTCCACCTACAGTTGTTGTAAAGCTGATTGTTTCAGAATTTTGATGCAATGCCAGGGAAGGGTTAGCTAGATATTTCCAAATCAGGATGGGGTGTGACTTGTGGTGGAACCTGTAGTGCTGATGTTCCTATCACTGATGCACTTGTTTTTCTGAATGGTATTAATCACAGGTTTAGAGAGTGCTGTTGAAGCAGCCTTGGTGAGTTGCTCCTGTTACGTAAGTTCTAAATGAACTTTTAAATAAATGTCGATGGGGTGCTATGGTATTAAAGTCTGATTTTGTCATTTAAACATGAAATCAAGAGCAAATAGTGGTTAATTTCACTGTGTTTCCAAATAAAGTAACACATCATTCAATTATTCATATGGTCATATCAAGAAAAATAAAGCAACTTAACAGAAAATTGGATGGCACAAGTAATGCTGTTAGGATGATTTTGTCCGATAATTTTACTTTGTTTATTTTTAGAAACGTCTTAAGGCTGCTGAGGCAGAGAGCAAATTGAAACAGGTGTACATCCCAACATAGTAAGTGCCTTTAAACCACCTTTCAATTCTAACACTTAGCATTTCATAACAGAGAAGTATTTTCTAGGTCAGAAGATTATAACATGGATCACAATATTTATGGAAAGTCAAAATGGACTGTCTCACTTATATATTAAAAAAGATTTATCTTCGCACATTTGTCTGGGAAAGTAACCTAAGGATATTTTTCTTTTGAGTTGTATATATTATGGATATAAACCTACAGCATGACATGGCCCTTATCCCACACTTCAAAAATGTGGGGGTGAGCTCAGTTAGGAGAATATTGATTCTTCTGCAATTAATAATTGCCCATTAGCAGACTGGACACAGGCCTTTTGCTCTTCAGGAAACACAAGTTCCACCTGTAAGAGCTGCAGGCCAATCAGTAGCCAGAGCTCTCCAATATTGGCAGTGCTACTGGGAATGGTGACCAATTTCAGTTTTGCACACAACTTGAAAATGTGAGATACACTGGATTGTGATTTTGTGAATGTTTGATGACCCCAGCAGAGGGGTTGAGGAGCGCGGAAGTTTGACAGACATGGGAAGAAGAAAACTTGTGTGTGTGATTACACTTTGGGAGGGCCTTGTCCGTGTGTCCCCAGGGAGCCCCTTTGCTTGTCAGCAGCCAACACAGACAAAACTGCGGGGCAGGAAGGCAGGCATAGGTCTCCCCAGCACCTATTAAATTCTGTCACTAGTGGGAAAAGGCTGTTAAATAGACATTAATCGACAACCAAAAGGTCCCAATTTGCCCCTTGAACACAAACTGCTCATTACTACCCCTGCTGCTGACAAACATGCAATGAGGACAAGGATGGATAGGTAAGTAACACAGAAGCACTTTGTGGATTTGACATATCTCCCCATTCCCTTCACTTTCAAAGCTGCTGACAGCAGAATGTATAATCTTGTTGGATAATCATACCTGTTGCCCCTTCCATGTTCATTTATACAAAGAACCATGTTCAGTTTCTGATCAACAGCTTGGTTATTCAGTGTATTTTATGTTTTATTAAGCATTGATTGACACATAACTGTCCCTTGAAGTATTCATTCAGTTCAAGGGCAAACATTGATGGGCAATAAATACTTGTCACCAACACTGACATCTCAAGAAAAATGAAAAAAAGTCTCTGTATTCTCCTCCTATTTCACATCCTCCGAGATATTTTCACTGCTCCAATTCTGTCCTGTTCAACATTCCTGAATTTCAGGTCAACTGTGCTATCAGATGCAGAGGCTCACAGCTGTGGAATTCTATCCATAAACCTTTCTGCTCTTTACCTCTTGCTTCTTTTTAAGGTGTCCTTACGTTCATTTCTGTAAAGCGCATTGTCACGTTTTACATGTTAGAAACGCTATGTTATCATTGTAAACTAAGTATGTTACCAGTGAGCCGACTTTTAACAGTTCACCCAAAGTTTGATAACATTTTTTCAACTTTCAGTTCTGTTATTAATGGATATAGAAGAACACTTGTTTTTAGGATATATAGTTTAATTCTGTTCAAAGTTTGAGCAACTCGACTTTGTGAAATTTGTTCTATTTCAATTACAGTTTTCAATTTAAGATTTCTTTTAAGGTATAAATCAAGTATTGGGAGTATTTCCTGGTAATAGATTTTCATATCACCTCCTCTTGTACTTTGGTTTATGGCTTGCTCAGTGATAAATTTGTCTTCATGTTTTGTGGGAAACCTTAACACAATCATTTTGCTCAGCAGAAGACTTATTTTAACAGGGTTCTCTGTTGGGAAAGTGTCTAGTGTTGGCTTTTCAAGCAAGTTAAAGTTAAGCTGTCAGTCATTTTTAGAATTGGTCACAGGAAGTCAACACATAGTTTCAGAGGAAGGTGCTGGGTTTTTGGGAATTCTCCATCCAGTACCAAGTTTAATGAGTACTAAGTAAGATTCTGCTCTAGAACTCACATGAACGTGCATTGATATCAACCATGTAACTTAAGCAAACTGTCTTTAATTGACAGTACCCTTTATGGCAAGAATTGGTATTGTGACACTCAAGGCTAAGCACCAACTCTTTGCATCAGAAATGTCCCCATCCCCATCACAGAATGCCACCCCAAATGTACTGTCACTCATTAAACCACCCCTTGCTGCTGTATCAACACCTTGTGATGAATTTGTTTTATTTTGTTGTGCAGTTAGTGCCATAGTCAGCATTCTGTGAAAAGTCATAACATTTAACAGTGTTTTAATGGGGTTTGCTATGTTTGACTATTCCAAAATATTAGTTATATTAATACTGCCCAGCAATAGGGGCTGGGCCTATTGCAAGGGTTCAGTGGGTCACTCAGGACATTACGTACAAATCAGGACCATGAGTAGGCCATTCACCCCTCAAGCTTGCTCTGCCATTCAGTAGATCATCTCTGATCTGATTGTAATCTCAAATTCACATTTCTACCTATCCCTGATAATTTGTCAACCTCTTGCTTAACAAGAATTTATCTACCTCGGCCTTAAAAATATTTAAGGACTCTGCGTCCACTACCTTTCAGAAAGACCGTTACAAGACACTCAACCCTCTGAGAGAAATTTTCTCTTCTATCACTGTTTCAAATGAGCAAATCATTTTAGATAGTGCGCTCTAGTTCTAAATTCTACCATAAATGGAAACATCCCTCAGAATTTTATATCTTTCTTTCGAGTTGCCTTTTAGTTTTTAACTCCAGGAATACAAACCTAGCCTTTCCAAATCTCCAAATCATTGATAGATATTGGGAACAGCTGGTGCCCAAGTACTGATCCTTGCCGTATCCCACTGGTCACAGTCTGCCAAAATGATCCATTTATTCCTATTCTTTGTTTTCTTTCTGATGGATCAATCCTTAATCCATGCTAGTACATTGCCTCCTGTACCATGTGCTTTAATTTTGGTAACCAGTCTCCTGTGGGAGAGCTTCTTTAAAATCTTCTAAAAATCTTAACTATTCAACATCAATTGGCTTACTTTTATCAATTTTGTTTGTAACATCCATCCATCCAATTTTCCATTTGCAAGTCGATGCTATCAATGCCTGATTAGGTTGTTTTTAACCAAATATCCATTTGTCACTTATTGTGTGATTGATTCCTACATTGTCCTTACTATTGATGTAAGGCAGATGTTTCTTTAGATCCCTCTGTTACTCTTGCTCTTGCAAATATTACTACACTATTTAAAAGCTTCTGCAGGAATCGTTTTAGAATCTATGGAATTTTGGAAGTTGATTAGTAATGCATGGCCTTCTCTATAGTCACCTCCTCCTCTCTTGGATGTGGACTCGCCAGTCCAGTGGTCCTGTCAACTTTCAGCACCACTGTTTTCTCCAGTG
This sequence comes from Chiloscyllium plagiosum, assembly GCF_004010195.1. Classification (NCBI taxonomy): domain Eukaryota; kingdom Metazoa; phylum Chordata; class Chondrichthyes; order Orectolobiformes; family Hemiscylliidae; genus Chiloscyllium; species Chiloscyllium plagiosum. The sequence continues at coordinate 35,709,279 of NC_057718.1, read as the reverse complement.
CAACCTTCTGTCTGATTCTTTCCCTACAATCCTGATTCACCCTCGTCACTTGGATCTGTAATTCTGGAAGCTTTCTTGTAACTTCTACAGTAAAAACAGATGCAAAAAAAATAATTTAGCTTTGCCGCCATTTCTCTATTCCCTGTTATAACCTCACCAGTTTCTTCTTTTAATGGATCCACATTCACCATAGCCAAATCTTTCCTTTAAACATAGCTGTAAAAACTTTTACAGTCCATTTTGGACTATTTTTGTTTGTTTGCATTCTTTCTTATTGGTTTCTTGGTTCTCCTCTTTTGTATTCTTAAAAACTTCCCAGTATTCAGATTTTTTAATATTTCTGGCCACTTTATAAGACTTTACTTTTTATCATTAATAGTCCTAACTTCCTTTATCAGCCACAGTTGACTACTTTGTTTTGAATAATTGCACCTTGCAGAAATGTATAGTTACTGTAAGCCATGTATTAATTCTTTAAAGATTGCCCATTGCTTTTTAAAGTATTTTCCCAATGCAGCTCTGCTCTTTGCAAACCTGGAGGACAGATCTTGTGGCATATTCTGAGCTTTTGAAAACTATATCTTGGGATCACTTTATGCACATACAAGAGAATACTGTAATCTAACCGAGTGTTGTGACAAGGAGACAGGTGGTCATGTCAATTTGCCAGAGCAAATGCAAAATCATGTTTCGAACTTGATGGTATTTTTAACTGTGGGAATCCCAGTTTTGATTAATCAGGATGAATCACCCCAAAATGGTGATTTATTTTCTTAAGTGATACCTCGAAATAGAACTTGGATCACTATAGTATCGATTTTACTTCAGTGTGCTACAGTTCTATAACTGCAAGGTGATTCACAGAGGCTTAAGCAGACAAAAATGGAAGGAAAAAGAAATTAGGAAGGATGAACCAAAAGTTTTGTTAAAGAGATATATTTCAAGGAAGATCATGAAGGGGAAAAGGTGGCTGGAGAGATTTGGGGAAGGACTATCAAAGTGTAGAACCGAGATGGCTGAAGTCATGGTTGTCAGAGTAGCCAGAGTTGTGGGAATATTTAGTTGTTTCTGTATAGTTCTGGTGAATGAGAGGATTGTAAGGTTGGAGGGTCTAAGTAGAGATGGAGGGTGTAAACAGTTTCATACACAGTTAATAAAAGGATGATGTTACAATGGGATTTAAACATGAAGTTCAGATACTTAATTGGAAGCTTTAGGAACCAGATGCTGCTGTAAATTGGCAAAGTCTGGGCTGCATGATTGAGGATTAAGACTTGGTATGGAGTATGATGCAGATAAAAGAATTTTAGAGAGTAGAGGTTGAGCATTCAGACAGGATATGATAAATTTATTGATAAGGATTACAGCAGCAAATGTCCTCTCCATTTTCCAACACTGGCTCCCTCAGTCCAGCACAAAGTCAAAAGGGTTTGCTGATTAGTCTTTCAATGGTGGGAAAGTCATGTGGCTTCTGTTAAATCCCTAAGGCACCACTAAATTGCATTGACATTGGAATAATGGGTATTGTTTAACTCATTCATGATCCTTATTAACATCCTGCTGTTGGCTTCGGTCCTTCTATCCTCTGATTTATCGAGGAAAACTCTCCCACTGCTGAAAAACTGACAAGGTTCCCTATATGAAGGGCTGCATTAGATCCAGCCCATTGTAGTCCACTTTTGCGTTCCGAGTATCGTTGTGTGTAATTTAGGATTTGCTCTGTTTAATTTTCCATCAACAATACTTTTGTCAAACTGAATCTTCCACTATAATGCAAAAGCAAAATACTGTGTGTGCTGGAGATCTGAAATAAAAGCAGGAAATGCTGGAAATAGCCAACCAGTCGAGTAGCATCTGTATAACGATAGTTGATACTTAAGTTTCATCAACCTGAAATATTATCATTGTCTTTCCCTCTACTGATGCTGCCAGACTTGTTGAGTATTTTCTGCATTTTCTGTTCATACTTGTGCACTATTGCTTGGTAAAAATGTGAAGGCTTTTCCATAGCTTGCATCACCCATTCAAACACATCTTCTGATGCAGCATGAGTGCCAAGTTGTTGCAGAAGATGACAAAAACATGTTTTATTTGTACCGATGAGAAATTCTTCTGAGAGTTAGGCTAAGCATATATGAGTCTCAAAACTGCAAAAATATTAAATTCCTTGAAGTTTAATGTTTACTATTTTGACATTACTTTTATAAAAATGTGACATTTTACAGGAAATTAATGCTGAGCATATTTCAAACAGTTGCTGCATGTGGCTCCAAAAATGTGTTTTATTGGCTTTTTTGTTCTTGTAATTTTTAAAGAACCAATTTTTGTCATACTGTTTGCCTACAATAATTGAATGTGTTTTTTCTTTCTCTTCAATGTAGCAATAAACCTAATCCCAATCAGATATCAGGTGTTAACGGTAAGCCTGCTATGGTGAATGGTCCAGTTGGAGGAGTACTTCATCAAACCCAGAACTCAAGCATAGGCCGGCCCTGTGAGAGTTGTTACAGTGAGTACTATTAAAACTAAACTACTTAAGTAGAAGACCAGAAGGAACATGGTGCAACAACGAGAAGTAAAATTTCTAAATTTAAAACCTATCTGGCTGCCTGGGGATTAATTGAAATCATTAATTCAGGTACTTAGTAAAATCCTGCTGTGTTTTCTCTCCAAGCTTTTTCTCTTATTTAGCTTTTACAGTGTAAGCAAAATCATACTGTTATGATCATCATGGGGGAGCCTTAAATCAAAATGATCATATTTGCCAAATTATCCCAGACAAAGAAATTAGCAAGATTTCTATGTTTTATTTGAACCAAAGCAAATTAACCCTGAATCAAAAGGTCAATGGTGCGTTTTAACCTAATTTCACTTTAAATTAGTTGATACAATAAGCATGTCTTACAAAATCACAAAAATTGGGACATTGCCTATAGACCTGTGGCATCATGTGTTCCAAAGTTTTCTTCTTTGGTAATTTGGATCTCTCTCCCCTACTGAATCTATTTGGCTCTCAAGCTGTAATCACAAGCAACCATGTTGTATTTGAAGTTCCCAAAGACTGGTGTTGCCTGAATGGCACACTCTCTCAAAATCTTCCTAGCTAGATACAAGACCATCTTGATGGCATAGTTGCCCCAGAAACCATGATCCCCTTAGAGACTCCCTTTAATCGGTTTAATTGGCTCTGACAAAATTGAAGCATAGCAGTAAAATTGTACAACTCTCAATTCCTGCTCTAACATTTGCAAACTGCTTTCTCTTCTATTTATCTGTATTATACACGTAGCTCCTTGTAAGTGTGTCTTCTCTGTTGTTACCTGTTGCATGTCTTTTTTCTGGTTTTTGAATATTAACTTCCTGGTGTTACTGCTTCCAGGTCAAAGATCACCATTTTGAATCATCATTTTTGTTTAAGAAATTACAATTGCCATCTTTACAATTGACACAAACAATTACAAGTCCTTTTCAAATGTTTCTAAAACTAATTACAAATTCCACAAATATTTTAAACAACTTACAAATTTTCCAAATGGAGTTGCTTCTGGGTCAAAGGTTGTAAACTACTCCTATAAAGCTTTGGGTACACTCAATGCAACCTTTTTCATACTGTTGGGGCTGCAGTAATTCTGCTTTGTGACATTTTCTGGAGAGATAACAGCATGGCATTGTGACATCTGTTATGGATAGTAGTAGTTTGGGGACTAAAGAACTGAATTGTGTGGGAGGAACATAAGTGGAAATATAAATGGATTCTCATGTTGTGTGATTAAGGATAGAGGAAAAGGGCCAACTTCTGCATTGCATGGGAGATTTTGGAAGCTCAAGTTGAAACATTATTTTGGGCTAGCGGATATAACTTGGTTAGAAAGAAAGAATAGCAGGTATGGCTACTAAATCTACCGATGATACCAAGATAGCTAAGAAAGCAAGTCGTAACAAGGACACAAAGAAGCTTAATTACGAAGCAGAAAGTGGCCAAGAAAGGAAAACGAATCCTGCGTGCTGGATTCCATTACCTCGTGGAAAAATCATGCCTTATGTGCTCATTCAAATTAGCTTTGTTAGTCAGTGACGGAAACTCTCAAACCTCAGTAAACATTATTGAATCAAGTGATAGCCACCTTCATTGTTGATGTGTACACACTCAGAAATTGAGCTTTAGGTCATAGTTGACCCCTTCACCAAAGTACATGAGAAATTGGAACTTCAATTAAACACTCTGAAGGCAAAGATCTTCTCCAATCAGATCCCACAATAAAATAGGCCTACCTTGATCCCCGCATTTAATGTCAATGATGCAAAGTCCTGGTTCCTCTTGAACTTTGATTATTATGATATTTTGATGCTAGATAAATGAACAAGTTGACGGTCTATCCAGCAAGCATGAGGCTTTAAATGGAGTGAGTGCTGCAGCCTTCATTTAGTTATTTTTGCTTGAACAGTGACTCATTCCAGGAGCTGCCAGTGCTTTGATCTAGCATGCCTTCATATGATTTTGTATTTGTCCTTTTGAGAAAAATAGGTGTTTGTTATAATGAATGTAAGCTAAGCATACATTTGACAACCATTAACATACCGATACTCTGACTGAAGTTGGAATTGGTTTTGAATTGAAGCCAGTGTAGGTTGAACAGCTTGGTTCTGTGGGTTACCTTCAAACCTGAGGATAATTTGATGGAGTTGACATGAAGTATTGCAGCAAGGAAAGTGGAGAATAATGTGGATGTAATGACACAGAGCTGTGTTTGACCTCACTTTTCACTGAGGTCGGGTTTTGGTGGTTGCCTTGGTGATGGTAACTGTTTGAACATCTTTGTGGAGGATGGTGACAAATTTCTCAGGGAAGCCAAATTTGAGAAGGATACTAAATTGCCTGTATCATAGTCAAATGGGATTCTGATTAAGTTTAATAAATTCGGATAATTAAGAACACATTGTATGTTACCTGCCTTCTGTGGATTTTGTCCACAAATGGAATTTTATAAGTTTAAAATATAGCTCTGATTTCAGTATCTTATATATTAGAGGAATCTATCATACTGAAACCATATCATATTAGTCATACCATATCTGTTTTTGGTTTTAAGCTAATCATGGTAGAATGAAATTATGGCAAAATTGGAGAAATGTCAACTGATTTGAATTTTGTTGTTGAGCAATAGTTCTGTTTTTCTTTTTTTCAGCCACACAATCCCAACAGTGGTATTCCTGGGGACCTCCAAATATGCAGTGTAGACTCTGTGCTTCATGCTGGACCTACTGGAAGAAGTACGGTGGTTTGAAGATGCCTACTCGAGCAGAAGCAGAAAAAATGTCACCCGCAGATGATGTTTCGGTAACAAAAAAACAGAAAGATTTGGACTTGTGTTCACTTGTGATTAGCTGCTCATGCTTTAGAGTTCAAATATGATTAATGGACCAGTTTAGTTTGATTTTCTTTATACCAGTACTAGTTCCTATTTTTAGGTTCTGGCAGTGGGAATTATTCATTTCTATTCAGTAAATTCCTTTCTTTACTGTTCTTTCTGATAATAGTGTGACCTGTTCAAATACGATTTCAAATTAATGCTAATTGAGCTCTTCAACTTGGTTACCTGAAACTGTTTTAGCATTGTGATCTATTAGATCAGTCCATAGCTATTTTTTGTTTCCTCCTAATTGTGAAAGTGTGCCTTTTTATCATAAGTACGTTTTATGTGACTTACTGAAATCCATTATGGCATAATCTTGTCATGATTTTATTAAAAGTACAGGGAAACCAACTTCAAGGAAAGTTAAAAGTCAAACTGAGTTTGTTATAAATATTTTAGATAGATTTATGATATTGCAGAATGCACTCTGAAAGTTTAGGCGTCCCAGAAATTGCCATTATCAGTAGTTCGAATATAGTTGTGTCTTAGGTTTGTCCCATGTCCGTTGAAGTGTGTGCTAGTCACATAATTAAGCTTGGATCTGGAGCAAATTGAAATACAATGCAACAATATAAAGGGAGGTTTGAGAGAGGGCTATTTTGCATGGTAATATAGCTGGTGTTCAGTGTCTCTACTGCCTCCTAAAGGATATTTGTTTGCCTTGTATTTTTTACATCTTGTGTGCATTCAGAGGTTGAATTTGAGAGTTCAGAAGATTTGACTTCATGAGTGTCAGTTACAAATGCAGCACCGTTGTTATTAGAAAAGTTATTTCGCACAATGCAATGCATTTAGTGACTAATTAAGTGTTCTCTTTCTCTATTCTAAAAAGGAGTCCCACATAAGAAGCATCTTTCATCATGGTCAACTGGGGCATGGTGTACCAATACACATTGATAGTCCAAAATCTACTTTGAAGACTCGTCAGTCTTTCTTCCTGCAGACCACACGTCTTACAAAACTTGCCAGGCATGTCTGCAGAGATATTCTGCAACTGAAACAGGCGGCAAGGAAACCATTTGTTCCGATTAACTGTGCTGCCATTAAGGCAGAATGTAAGAACTTTTTAAATTCCTAGTTTTGAGTTTCATGCTTTCACCATTCCCTGACCTAATGTTTGCAATAAATGATACTTATGACTTACTACATTATTTATTTGTGTGGAATTTTTTAAAATTTGTTCAAAAGTCTTCTATATCTGTATGTGTTATTTTCTGAACAACTTCAAGGAAGACTGTCTGCTTCAAAACTTAAGTAGGAGTAAAATTTCAGAGAATTAGTTTTTGAATAACTGAAAGGTAATGGAATTAATTCAAGATTTAAAAATGCATTAATCTAAACAATCTGTAACATAGAAAAACAGTATTTGTTTTAGAACATTGAAATGAAATTGGTTCCAAGTCTTTGAAATTAATTGATTCTGCAATACTTAGTTTAAAAACCATAATAAATTCACAAAATTTGATCCAATACCTAATACCTGTAATTTTGGTTCCTTCCAGAACCATATGTCTACAAGCAAAACATTAATTATTGAACTATATACAATATACTAATTCACAAAGACCCAGCCTTCTTAAAACTGTATAATGTAGTGTTGCAGCGTACTTTCAAAAAATAACTATTTTTATACACTACGAATAACTTAAGAACAAAATAAACTGAATAGACTGCAAAATGGATATTTTTTGCAGACTTCTTTCTTTAGGTTGATTACATTGTGACTTCACGTCTGCTGCTTTAGCTGCAATCAAGCCATTCTAGATGTCATTTAACTGCACAAAACTAAGACAATATAAAAACATAAGAAATGTTATGAACTAAATGACTGGCAAATATCTATTTGTAAGCAGAAAAACTGTAAACATGGTAATAATTGTTTTTGTAATTTTTTTGCACAAATGTCAGTTGAGGATTCTGAATATGGTGCAATTGGTATTCAGTTTATTCTTCAGTATGAAAATTATAATGAAACTTTAAGTACAAGAATTCACCATGACAGTTTTTTAGAATATGTTTCCAACATCGATACTAAAAGGAATACCTATCCCTTTAATGTTGCAAAGATGGTGTAAATGTGTGGACTCCTTTTAGTAGAAAATGATTAGCACCTTTTGCAGCTACTCTTTGTTTTATTTCTTTCCATTTGCGCATGTTGTAAATTATGTAATTCTTTTTAAATGCTGCATGCAGCTTCTAATTTTACATAATCACAAACCATCTTCATAAGTGTTCCATATTCTGTAAAAGCCTCTGATTGACAGCATACTGCTCTTGCAATGCAGAGATTGCTTGATTAGCACTTTGTAAAATGTGGAAAGAACTGGAAGTGAGATTTGCAAGTAATTATTTTGAACAAGCTGACATTTTGTAATATCACAACTGAATGCCAATTAATTCAGTAGTTCATGGATGTTTGTGGGATGCTTTTCATACTATGGGAAAGTTCAGCATAAATTTCCTGAATTGCTTGAATTGTAGAAGAACTCTTGAGCTTTACTGAAACTGTTGTGCAGATGTGTGTGAATGAATGGTTTAATTAGGCATTGAAAGTACAAAATGTCAGCAGTTTATACAGTGTATTTTTTCATAAAGGTAATAATGGTGTGACTTATCGGCATGCTGCTTTTTCAGTGTAATTAGGTGAGTAAAAATGGCAGGCGTTTAGAGAAATCTATCATGATCAGACTTTTTTTTTAATCTGCTTGTGTAGACAATATTTCAATATCCCAACAGCTGGGAGATGAGCAGAGACAGTAAATACAATGGAGGGATTGTGTTTCTCGATCTCTTCCTTCCAATTCCCTATTTTAGTTTAACTGTTTTTGGAGATGAATAAGACGAGTACTGATCCGCTCAAAATTTGCTGGGCCTCCAGTGAAGATTCCTGAGTGGGGTGCCATCTGCTTTTGCTGGTTTCTGCCTAAGGCTTATAAGTGCAATCAAAAGAAAATGCTAGAAACTTTCGGCAGGCCCGTTAACATCTATGGAGAAAGAAGTAGAGTTAACTTTACAGGGATGTAAACATTCATCAGAATTGAAAAAGGTTAGAAATGCATGATATTTTGAGAAAACTTTGGGAAGGGGTCAGGTGGGAAGGAGAACAAAAGAAAAGGTCTCTGATAAGGTGGAGGACACAGGAAAATAAATGATATAAAGTTTAACTGGAGAAATGTAGTGGGAATGGGTTAGATGTAGAAGAAAGTATGTCTCAAGGCTTGTGAGTGACTGGAAAGCTTCAAGCAATCAAGAAAGAAATGAGAAAAAAAAACAAATAATAAACAAAAAGGGGTTTAAGATCATGATTAAAATTGTTAGTCTCAATGAAGGGTTCAAAAAGTAGTAAAGTGCTCAGTGGAAAGATAAGATCCTGCACCTTGAGGTTAGGTTGAACTTCATTGGAACACTATAGCAAACCAAGGCCATAAAGTTATGTGGTTATCGTGTGCATAGCGAATTAAAATAGGAAGCCAGGATTGTGCTGTGGACTGAGTGGAGTCTGAATGAGATAAATAAAGAAAAACAATATTTTTAGAGAAAATGTGATTGACAGAATACCTTAAGAAATAAATGAGAAAAGAAATACATTAAAACCAATGGAGAAGTAAAGTCAGAGGGGGGGCTCTCACATACAAAATTGTAAAACTTGATGTTGAGAATAAAAGGTGCCTTGATCTTCCTAATTTAGAAGAAATTATGAAGTGAGCAGTTAGTACAGAAAGTGAAAGAAATACAAGAAGCTTTTGGGACTTTGAATGATGAGAAGTGAGGAATTAAAAGTGCAAATCTTGTATCTCCTGTACTTGTGTGTCGAGGGTGCCACAAGAAGGGAAGAATCTGTAGATGACGACACAGTGGATCAGGATGTTGAGAAAATGGTTGCTTTCAGCTGCTGAATAGAAGAGAAAGATGTATTTGGTGATGGCATAACATTAAAGGTGACAGAAAAGGCAGAAGATGATTTTAAGAGAGGTTGGTGGGCTAAAGGTGAGGACAAAGGCAACGTGCCATAGTCTAGAAAGAGTAAGACTGGACTGCATAAAATGGACAGAAATGTTCAAAGACCCTATCCGTCATGTTTTAGGAATGTCTTCAATTGCATCAGAAATTCTTGTGCAGCAGAAATGAAAAAAACTAGGAGAATGGAGTAGAGCCCTTGAGGAAGCAGAGACAGTAAATGTAATCAAAGGTAGTTGTGGGAGTTACTGGGTTTATAGTGAATGGTTGTTGATAGCTTATCTGCTGAAATGGGGACAGAATTCGAGGAAGGAATGAGTTTGAGATGAGCTATGTGAAGGTGAACGAAGGGTGGAATGTTTAGTCAAAGTCAATTGCATTTTCCAGTTTAGACTAAGAACAGGAAATGGCACAAATTATACTGGCAGAAGAGGTAAGTGAGGAGCTAAGTAGGACTAGAACAAGGAATATTGCAGATAAGATAGGCAATGCTAGGATCTACGTGAGTACCAACTCCATATTTGGAGGAAATGGATGGAATTGAAGGAGAATGTTCTTGAAACTGCTCAGCGTGAGGACAAATTCAACCAGGTGTGGGAAGAAGGAGATGGTGAATGAGGACTGGTGAGATTCCTTTCAAGGAAGCTGTGGAGAGCTTTCAGATGATACAGGAGTGGTGATGGAGGTGTAGACAGTTTTGTCAATCACGCTGAAAAGATTATGCCCAGAAAACTCGAAACTGTTATAACTTACAAAAGAGCATTGAAGGGAAGGATGTGGACAAGGAGAAAAAAACTGAGTTGAGATGGGAAGCAAACAGTTCAGTGAGCAAGAGCACTTTGAAATAATGGGTCTGTCAGAATGATCTTGAGATTTGGCAAGGGAGGTAGAAGCAGGCTGTGTAGGGTTGGAGCATCATGAGGTTTTAAAGTTTAAGAGGGAAGATCTCCGGAAGTGATTAAGTTAATGGCAGTACTCAAAGTAATGGCTTATTGTTGGTGGTGGAGACATGGAGTAACATGTTTAATGTTAAGATTGGACCTGAGAGAATGGAGTATTGCAAGTTCAAAGGAATATTGTTTAGAGTCTAAGGAGCAGAGAAATTGAGATGGCTGGGGTTACATAAATGATGGGGTTCCATTTGAAGAGAGAAAATTTGAAATTGGTAAAAGGAATAACTGAGGAATCCTGACAAAAGAAAATGGTTTGCAGAAGAAGAAAGTAAAACTTCGCATTGTGATAAGTTCAACATTCATTGCACGAAAGCCTAAATGATGAGGTTGAAGCCTTTGCTGAGGACTGATTATTCAGAAGCAGAGAGGGAAATGTACTGTTAAGCAAGAGGTGATATTTGAAGTAAGAATGGACTAGACGAATCTAGAATGGCACTGGTATACATGAGAGTTAATCAGGTTTGTGATCCTTCACATCTGAAATGAAGGTAAGTTTTTATTGAACTAAGAACAAGGCAAATGACACTAGGAATCAGGATAGCTTTGAGCTGGAGCCGATGCTGATTTGCATTTGGAAGGCATGCTGCCATTCATATCTCTTGGTGATTTTTTTTTTCTTTCTTGTCCAAATACAATTTTATTAGCTTTGTACAAGTAAACCTTTGTTGTTTAATTTCTCCTGTCCTTAATTCTATCTCAGAACCTTCTTTTTGTTGTTTTTCTCCTCACACTCCTTTTAACTTGCAGAAAACTTGAAATTTCCATTCCTTTTCTGATGAAAGGTTGCACACATGGAAGGGTTGGCTCAGTTTCTGTCCAAATGATGGCAAACCTGATTGTTTCAGCATTTTCTGTCCTTTGTTTCAGATTTCCAACATTTTTTTTTTGCGTTAAAATTAACTATTCTGTAAGGCAGCACTTAAATCCCCAAAAGACTGACAAATATTTAGTTATCTGATTATTATTTTGCAAGGCTGCTGTCATTCTGTGCATATACTTGCTACTTACCTGCGGATTTGCTATCCGCGGATCTATGTATTTGAGGTCAGCCCCAGACTCGTCTTGTCTGAACATGCAGACCTTCATAGTACATGGGAGAGTTACACGGGGATGGTTCATTTTTTTTGGTAGTTGGGAGGAAGCCATACCCCCCTCCTCTGTGTATAACAAAAGATGAGATATATTTTAAAATATTTGGTGTGAAAAAAGTGCACTTGGTTCTTTGAAAGGAAAAGATGTGTACTTAATTTTCTTTATTCTTGGGGCCACATTTTTGTCAGGATTTGGAAATCATTTGGTGCATGATTGACTGCACAAATTTCTTGAGAGGCAATTCGATTTTAGTCCAAATTCCTGACCCTCTGCCATTTTCCTTTGGCCTTTTGTTTTGCGGATCAAGAATCCACAATATGTACACCTACCACATTTTCATCCAGTCATGCAGGGTTTTGGAAGTCCATTATAAGTATGTCAGGTTTGACAATTCATGAAGAAAGTAGAAAGCTTCTCAAGAAGTCGGAACATTCTGAAAGGTAAGTGTAAAATATTTCAATGCCTTTAAACGTCATTAGGTGCTTTGTTGTAATGCAAGTGTGTTCTCAACACAATAATTCATCCCAGCGATCTCACCTTTAAAGTTAGGTTAACCCATGCTGACCAGGGTTCCTGAACTGAATTGGTTCCATTTGCCTGTGTGTAGCCCATATCCCTCTAAACCTTTCCTACCCATATATCTTTCCAAATGTCTTTTAAATGTTGTAATTGTATCCACCTTTGATGGGCCAAATGGCCTGCTTCCACACTAGGGATTCAATGATTCCTCTGGTTGAATGAAAAAATGTTCAAAATGTCCTGTTGGTTTGTGCTGACTCGTTTTCTACTGTGATGTAATTGTCTCTGGGTGATATTTATTGAAAAACCTTGTTTTAATTTTGAAATAATTCTGCTTTTCTACAGTGATTGATGGGCACTCTATTTTGAAATTATAATCATAGTCATTCAGCACAGAAACAGATCCTTTAGTCCAAGTCATCTGCACTGACTGTCATCCCAATCTAAGCTGTCCCATTTGTCAGCATTTAGCCCATATCCCTCTAAACTCTTCCTGTTCATATACCCATCCAGATGCCTGATCAGATTTTTTTTATTTTAAGGGAATGGCCTAATGTTTGCAGCACTGTGGCTATTATTAATGCTTCACTGAATTTCAGTGACCTTAAATAGGTTTTAGCACTTGTCCCTTTCATCTGAGTTAATGATAGTTTCAGAAAGTTGGGTCTTTGGTGTGTTTTTCTGGTTTGTTGACACATGCTAACAGGATTGTAACAATATTATAGGGATTTTTTCAGGGAAAGGAGACAAAACCGTGGCTCTGACTGGTGGTACAGGGGCACAGTTGATCAAGCTGGTTGGAAATGGGGGGTGCGGAAAGGCAGGTGACAGCTTTTGAACTCTCTCTCTCCCTCTTCTCTCATCTTGCCACTCGCCTGTATAGCTGCCCCCACCCCCTCAGGGGACAACTCCTACTCTCTGACTAGTTAAACATTCTGAGGTGTGAGGGACAGAACCTTGCTCAGCACGTGACTCTTAAAGGCACAAGCTATCACAGAACACTAAATGGAATGCCTTGAAGTGAAAATGATAATAAAAGTTTCAGTTATGAAGAGAGAGACTAGATAGGCTGGGATCGTTGTTAGAACACAGAAGGCTGAGGGAGGGGGAGGGGACCTAATCAAACTTTACAAAATTGCAAGGGGTTAAGATAGGAAGAAATGTTTCCTGTTTAGTAGAGAGATCAATAACCATGATCATAGATTTAAAGAAAAAACACAGTAAGTTTAGAGGAAATTTGAGGATTTTTTTTTACCCAGAGATTGATAGGTATCTGGAACCCGCTACCTGAAAGGTTTGTACTCATAGGTATCGTCACAATGTTTAAATTGTATTTTAGCTGATCACTTGAATCTCCATATATACAGGATTACAGGCCAAAGAAGACATACATGTTTCATGAGTGGCATGCACATAATGGACTAAAGAGCCTCTTTCTGTACTGTAAAACTTTGACTGTACGTGGCAGAATGCATTTATTCCTGCCTCAGCATCGATAATAAGAAGGCTTTTATAAGATGGTCAGAGGTGAATTTAACATTGTTTGGAATCTGAATATTTAATGCAAACTGGCTAAGTGGCTGTGGAGATGAATGCAAGGCATAGGGGTGGCATAGGCATTCTGAAATGGATGGGTATTAGGGTGGTTCCAGGTTGGAGAAAGTGAGGTTTAGACAACCACTAAGCACTGTTAGGAGCCAGGCTTCTGTATTGGAGAATCAAGATGGGCCTTTTAATTGCCCTCCCTCCTTACCCTACTACTCATGGTTTGTAGTTTGTAAATTGCACGTTGAAGCCAATCCTGGTGTGAAAAGACAAAATTTGCATATAAAGTTGTACATGGGTCATGTTTGTAGTTTGCAAGCTGTGAAGTTGCATAGATTGAATTCTTTCAAGCTCAGCCCCTGATCTTTGCAAAATAAAATGTTGAGTTTACAAATTATCTTCAGTCTAAATAAAAGTTCAAGAATTCAATATAAGTTGAAGTATTACTTGATGGCAACATAGAAATTGAAAGTGACAAAACAGAAGCCTGGGTAATGTTAAGGAAAACTTGGTTCCTAGACGAACAAAAGGAGCTACAATCCTCACTGTCAAAGTAAGCTGAACATTTGTTACTTGTGACAGTAAGATCTGAAGATCTTACTTGGCCATTAATGTTATTTTAATTTCTCATTTACAGGTAATCTAAGGCTGTTCATAAAGTAATGATGACTTGCCTTCATTCTGTTCCTCCTTGCATTCAAGTCAGAAATGGTTTTCTTGCAGAGCAGTGTGTAAACTACATCTACATGTTCTGTTGGAGAGTGATACCCTGAAAGTGTATGAAACAATGTTTTTTTTTGCTTGAGATGCAAGGAAGACTTGATCACAGAAAGTATGTATTATGCACAATATAATCTGAGGACTAATCTAATTAAGACTTTTTAGGATTGGTTAGGATTAATTAACCAGCTAATTCTCCTTTTAAGTATTTTTATTTAAAACGAAGAAATACCTTGTTTTCTTTTTTGTTTAGGAGGCTAGGACCTTGCTCACTCTGAATCCACCTCAATCTCACCTCTAAGATTGCCTGTGCTACCCTTATGCATGTATTCTCCATAGTCCCTCACACTGTGTGCACCATGCGTATAATTGTGCATAGTCTAATACATTGTTAACTTTATTTTTCAGTATTGTGTTAGTTTTAACATTTCAAATGTTATTATTGGCCTTCCACAAACCTGTCTTACTACCTCACACTTTAAAGGAAGAGAAAATAGTGATGTAAAAACATTTACAAAAGGCATTTCAGAATTTCAGGTTCAAGGTGTTGAAGATACAGCTATCAACCGTAGAGTTACTTAAAGTTGGAAATTCTCAAGAAACAAGTACAGATTACAGACATAGGCATGATCAATGAGTAAACATCAGTTCTGACCTTATGATGCAACTGAAGATGATTGGGTCAAGAACACCGTCCTGGCAAACTCCTGCAGAGAGGTTCTGGAGCTGCAGTGACTGAAACTCCACGAACTATAACTCAGTCCACAGTTTCTTACACATGGCATAAAGATTGCAATCCAAGATGACGACAGCAGAGTAGAAGCATTCAAGCTCCTGCTCATCCGTTTCTTTCTTCTGCCCATTTCCCTTCTTTCTTTTTCTACTTTTCTCTGCAGTTCTCTTTTATGTTTTACCATTGGAGAGCTCAGCTGTGGAAGAACTGGCTGCATCAGTGAGTGTAGGTCTGGTGGTGCTGAAGTGTGAAGACTTCATTGGTGGGCCTAGTGCAGGAGTCTAGGTGGTGGCATTGACATCAGCATCAGTGATGGCTTTGATGTCAGCACTGGATCAAAGGGTTACACTCTTGCATTTGTTTAGGATCTTGTACTTGGGTGCATGTGACAATAAAATCTATTCTAATGTTCCTTTGTTATAGGCATGACTCCAACCATTGAGAGTTCTCCCCTGCTTCCCTTTGACTGTTGATTTGCTTGGGTTCTTTTGATTATCACAGGTCACATGTAACCTTGATATCAAGGGCAGTTGCTCTCACTGAGTCAGGAAAACTTATGGAAGTAGATGGCTATGGTCATGGAAAAGTTAGGAACTATCCGGTTCAGCTTCAGACAGTTTCTCAGAAGGAAATAATCTTTTTTTGGAAGTAGCAGCAGGACATATGGAAAGTCAAAACGTAATCAATCAGAGCCACCATGGTTTTATGAAGGATGAATTATAGTTGACTAAATTCCAATTCTACAGAGATGTAACCAGTAAAGTAGATAAGAGGGCCTGCCAGAGGCATCTGATAAGGTGCAGAACAGAAAATTACGACATACCCTAATGCTATGTGATTTAGTTTAATATATTAACTCATAAAAGATTGGTTAACCAACAGAAAGCTGAGAGTCAGGATAAATGAGCATTTTTCTGACTGGCAAACTGTAACTAATGGGGTGTCACGGGACTCAATCTTCAAGCCTCAACTATTTGCAATCTATATTAATGACTTGGATGCAGAGATATAATGTGCTATAGCCACCTTTGAAGCTGACACCAAAGTAGGCAGGAAAGTATGTTAAAATGATGAAATTAAAAATTTGTGAATGCAAATGGAAAGGTTAAAGCAGATGGGATAAAATTTGGCACATAGAGTTTCACTTGGGTAATTATCAGATCATCCATTTTGATCAGAAGAATAAAAAGACAACTTATTATCATGGAGAGAAACTTCAAAATGCTTTGATGGAAAGGGATCTTGCATGAATCATAGAAAGACATTATGCTGGTACAACAGTTAATAAGGAAGGCAAATGGAATTTTGGCTCCTAAATTATTACTAAAATAATGGAGTATAAAAATAGGGAAGTGATGTACAATTGTCGTGGCATTGGTAAGACCACAGCTGGAGTACTGCTTACAATTTGGTCTGTTTGAGGAATTCTGGGGATAAAAAGTTTGTTTTTTGAGGAGAGATCGAGCAGTTAGGCTCTTGAGTTTAGAAAAAATGAGGGAAGATCTATAAGATTCTAAGGTGGATTGAAAAAATTAGAATGGATGTTTCCTTAAGTGGGACAAACTAGAACAAGAGATAATCATGTTAGATTAAGGGATGGCAGATTTAAAACGGATGAGGAATGACTTCTCTCAAAGTTTATGATTCTGTGGAATTCACTATCCCAGAGTACGGTGAATGCCAGGAGGCTGAAAAAGTTTGAGGAGCTAAATAGATAGAATATTAATTAGTATTGGGTTAAAAGGTGTTGGGGATCAGGCAAGAAAGTGAATTTGAGGATTAGCCATGATCATATTTTGGAGTGGAGAAGGCTCAAGGATCTGAATTGCTTACTCCTACTCCTAGATCTTATGTTCTTATTAGGGAACAAAATTTTCTGGCAGGGCCAAAGTCAATGACTTTCATCATCCCAATATTTAATGTTTTGATCTTCTAGTACTAGATATTTATGACAATTCAAAAATACTGGTGAGATCGAGCATGGTGGCAAGGTGTCATCAGCATACCAATGAATGTTTATGTTCTTAGTAGGATGTCACTGAGGTGCAATGTGTAGGTGAGAAGTTGGTCAGATGAAAGGATACATCCTGAGGAGACTTGAGTTTAATGTTGCCATTTTGTTTACAGAAGCCTGGCTATGATTAGATAATAAAAACTTGAACTAAGTGAGTGCAGTCCCAGCTGGTCAGTGTTGGACAGGCATTGTTAGACACTGCAATGATCAACTGTATCAAGAGCTGCAGACAGGTCACAGTAGCACAGCATGTAATTTGTGAGTCTAATGTATGCCATTTTAGTACAGTAGAAGCTTTGGAAACAAAATTTAATTATAAATTATTTTAAAGCCACAATAACAATATACCAGTAGAAAATGAGGACTGCAGATGCTGGAGATCGGAGTCAAGAGTGTGCTGCTGGAAAAGCACAGCAGGTCAGGCAGCATCCAAGGAGCAGGAGAATTGATGTTTCGGGCATAAGCCCTTCATCAGGAATGAGGCTTGTGGGCCAGGAGGCTGAGAAATAAATTGGAGAGGTTTGGGGCTGGGGGCAAGGCAGCTGGAATTGTGATAGGTAGATGAAGGTGAGGGTAAAGGTGATAGGTCAGAGAGGAGGATGGAGCGGATAGGTGGGAAGGAAGATTGGCAGGTCAAGAGGGTGGTGCCGAGTTGGAGGCTTGGGACAGGTAGGAATGATTATCCCTTTTCTAGGTCAATTGTCAGTATTAGATACCAGCTTGTTTTTAAAAAAGGTTTTTAATGTTACAAATGAGTAGATTTAGCTTTCTGTGGTGAAATAAATGAATGCAATGTCAAGAAACTTATGAAACTTTGAGCAAGACACTATTCTTGTGAAGTTAACACACAGCAGTGTTATTTGCACATATGGTCATTCACTGTTTGAGAGTTTTCTTTTCCACCATTTACTGGACTACTTGCATGTTGATTTTTTTTTCTCAACTGATTTTTTTTTTCATGTTTTATTGGGCATTTGCTGAAATGGAGCAATTTTACCAGAATTCAGATTTGAATCTGGGCATATTTTACTTTTGTTTTCTTCTCCAAAGATATTTATTTTATTTGATTAGTCATTTGTGGGATTTGGTTCCATGGATTATAGATATTTTCTGATAAACCAGATAATCAGCCTTTGTTTAATAGTGATGGCTGACAGTAAACTAACTGAATTTAGCCACAGCAAATCCCATTCTTGCCTGATATCCACAGATACACTGCCACCAAAACCACTGAATAATCCTCTCTGAATATAGGTATTAGTGCCAATTATTATGTTCCCTCCAACATTTTCGATCAATTAACTTACACAGCTGAGGATGAAGTGAAACAGGTCTCTTTCCAAAACTGTATGTATCTGCT
Organism: Chiloscyllium plagiosum; assembly: GCF_004010195.1. Taxonomy (NCBI): domain Eukaryota; kingdom Metazoa; phylum Chordata; class Chondrichthyes; order Orectolobiformes; family Hemiscylliidae; genus Chiloscyllium; species Chiloscyllium plagiosum. The sequence continues at coordinate 35,690,972 of NC_057718.1, read as the reverse complement.
ATCCACCAGAACATTCTACTATGTCAAAGGATGAGTCTCACTGGTGGATGTAGGTTTGCTCTCTGAGCTGGAAGGTTCATTTCCAGATGTTACGTCACCCTACTAGGTTCTTGCACGGTATTTCTCAGCATCAAACTCAAACAAGCAGACAAAACACGTCCAGAAACCCTAGTCACTCTCCCTTACATCAAAGACATCTTGGAAATGACTGCCAGACTACTCAGACCCCTTGGCATCATGGTAGCCCACAAACCCATCAAGCCATCAACACACTAAAACAGCAGCTAATGAACTATACAGACAACAAGCAAAACCAATGTCATTTACAAAATATCGTGCAAGAACTGTAACAAACACTACATCGGACAAACAGGCGGGAAACTAGCCACCAGGCTACATGAACATCAAATGGCCACAAAACGACATTACCCTCTCTCGTTAGTATCATTACAAATACATAAGGAAGGACACCACTTCAACTGGGACAAGACATCCATCCTAGGACAAGCCAAACAGAGACACGCACGAGAATTCCTAGAGGCATGGCATTCCAACTGGAACTCTATCAACAAACACTTCGAGTTAGACCCCATCTACCACCCCTGAGAAAAAGAACAGGAAATGACAACGCCACAGGAAATGACATCACCAACCCAAACATATAAATAGAAAGCAGGAATTATCAGCAGTGCTTCGCCGGGAGGCCCACTGAAAATGTTATCTAGTAGGGTGACGAAACATCTGGAAATGAACCTTCCAGCTCAGTGAGCAAACCTACATCCAGAACCTCAATCTGAGCTACAAATCTTCTCAAAATCCGTTAAGTGTCACTATTCATAACCTTCTCAAATTTCTAATCAAATAACTGTGTATACGGAGCAAATAGTTTGGTTTGGCATTGAAAAACAAATCTCTCATTTTTACACTTTTCAATGTGATGTAATTTCTGACTCAGGTGCTGAATTTTGCATATAGATGTTGAGGAAGTGAAAATGCTGATATGAGAGCGTTGAATTACTCGACATTTTTGACTTTATTCCTAACAGTAACATACAATACCTTTTAATGTATTTACCATTTCACTTTTTGATTGCTTTATTCAAAAAATGGGAAAGCAAATGGAAGCATTTAGAAATGTTTATTCTAGTATAATGAGACACTTAATTAATAATAACGTGTTTTTAATGCCTTTAACTTGGTAAAATATTCCCAATGTTGTTCTTTGGTGTATTACATTGCAAAATTTAACTTGTAGGTATTAAGGCGAATGACCAAAATCAGGGTATGGAATATATTGAAGGAGGCATAAAGGTTTAGTGAGAATACCAAGGCTTAAGGCCTTCGCAGCTAAAGTCACAGCTGCAGTTAGGTGAGTGGTTAAATTTGGGATACTTAAGGGGTTAAAATTGAAGGAGCACAGACACCTTTACACTTTTTGATATGATTTATATCCAGTTTATGTTATGAAATAGATATTAAACTGAAAAATTCTAACACCAATATTATCTTTGTTAGCATTAACAAAATGCCTTCAGTGCTGCTTTAGTTCATATTCTGAGTCTTGTAGCAGTCCGCTGCTGAAAACCTTCTCGAGACTCTCAATATTTTTTGTGAACAAAACAGAAATGATGGGGATTGGTTTGGTTCCTGCTTTCCTTTTAATCATTGATGTAGAGTCCAGCAAAGGGAAGTGGTCCACCTAAAGTATAAGCATTTTTTGGTTATTTGTGATTTCTAATGGATGGATTTTGTGGAATATTTTATGATGTTGGCTATTGTACAGAAAGAACTATCTGCTATTCTTAGAATAAGTCAAGGATTTTCTTATATTTTGAGCAAAATAAGTTATGCAGCTTTGGAGTATCTGCCTAATCGTGCAGTTTTTATTCTTTTCAAATCTTTTTAAATTAATCTACTCAGTAGTAAACAGTTGATATGATAGTAAAAATCTTGATTATTAAGGTCAAATTTGAGAACTTAATGTACAGTCTTGCTTTACTGTGTGCATGGTTTGGAGAATTGGAGAGATGAATTTTTGATGATAATACTGCCATTGCAAACTAAACAATAAATGAACATATTTTAGCGATAATCCAAAAATTTCAAAAATTTGCTGTTTTTATTTCTGATAATTTAGTTGAAAGTGAACAAATTATAGAGATAGCAAAAGTTGTAAAATTGCCATATTAGCCTATAATGTTTTAGTTTAAAGCTCAGTTGAATGGATAAGCAGTAGAAGGATGAATAATGCAAATATATTAACCTATTTACAAAATATGCTTCTAAGAATTCATTATTACTCATAATTGTTCTTAAATTATTTTATATTTGACATGATATTTTGCATTGGAATATATTATTTTGTGAATTTAAATATTATATAAACTTGAGAAATGGAAAGGAAGTTCTAAAGGTTTCCTTTGAAGGATACTGTCAAAATATCTAGGCTTCGTGTAGCCAATGCATGTACATTAGATGTCTCCCCTTTCATCTGCAGGTGCAATGAGATTTCCAGAGGCAGTGAAAAGACCACTGAGTATCAAAGTTACTTTGAGGAAGCCTCTAACAAGTATTATCAAGTATCTTGGTGAGTGATGAATGTTTGGTAGTTGTTGCTTAATTTGAATTCTGTTTTAGAAATTCAACAAAAGTATCGGCAAGTGTTATCTACTTTGAAGTATAGTGTATATGTCAAATGAGAAACTAAAGGTTACTTAACTTAAAACTCGATGGATGGTTCTTAGGTATGTAATTATGAGCATTTGTGTAACATGTAAGACCGTTTTGGGTTTTAGAAGATTTTTTTAAACATATTTTTATTTTCACAAGTTTCCATAAGTTGTGGAATGGGATAGTTCTTTTTTACTTTTGCTGGAAGATTGTTAACTACAGCCCTCCCTTGAACCTCTGCCCCCAACAAGAGGCAAAATAATCATTTATAAAATTTTGATATATTGGTATAATTGGTAAATTAGTGAAATGGCTATTCCTTCTCCATCAGTAGTCAGAATTTTTCTGTTATAAATGAATGGATAAATAGACATCTCGTCTGATAATGTTATGATTGGGCGTAGTCAGCTTGGAATTGGGAAATAGTGTTTGATGAATTTATTAGATTTTTTGAAGATGTGAGCAATAAAATTGATAAAGGAGAGTCAATGGATGTGGTATGTTCAAATTTTCCAAAGGGTTTTGATAAAGTCTTCCGCAGAAGGCTGGTTAGACAGATTAAAGTGAGTAGATCAGCACATAATGTCAGGGATGAATCATCGGCTAACAGACAGAAAATAGAGAATAAAATGAATTGGTTCATTTTCTCATTGGCAGGCTGTGAATTGTAGGGTATTGAAAGGATCAGTGCTTGAGCCCCAGGTGTTCATATACACACACAGATAAAATAGTTTTAACTCTAGCTTTGCTGTAAATCTACAATAGTTAGTAGAGGGTTCTTTATTGATTATGTGTTTTATTGAGATATGTCTCTGAAGTCATAAGTATAAGTTAGCCTGGAGCAGTGTTTTGTAGGGGAATAAGACAGTGCTATTTTCTGGATCTGTAAATTGGAAGAAGCAAAAATGGTCTTGAGTAGAGTGCTATGCTCTTCTTGGATGTGGGAGTTTAGGGAGAGTTTATGTGTTACTGAGGATTATATCTGCAACAAATGCCATTGGTTGCAAATCCTATCAGATTGAATGGATCGGTTGGAGCGACAGTTAGATGCAATGAGGAATTTACAAGAGTTAGGGGGTTGATGGATGGCAGTTATAGGAAGGAAGAAAAGCCACAGAAACAGCCTCCTAGATGGGTTAACTCCAGGAAAGGTAAGAGAGGTAGGCAGGTAGTGCAGGGGTCCTCTGTGGCTATCCCCATTCCAAACAAGTATGCTGTTTTAGAAAATGTAGAGGGTGATGGATTCTCAGGGGAATGTACCACGAACAACCAAGTTTCTGGTATCAGGACAGACTCCAATGTAATGAGAGGTATGTCGGGTTCCAAATGATTGATTGTGTTCGGGGGCTCTCTAGTCTAAAGCACAGATATTTCTGTGGCTAGCAGCGAAAAATCAGAATGGTGGGTTACCTCCCTGGTGCCAGGATCATGGATATCTCAGAGAGGGTGCCGAATGTTCTCAAAGGGGAAAGGGACCAGCAGGAGGACATTGTACACATTGGAACCAACTACATAGGAAGGGAAAAGATTGAGATTCTGAAGGGAGAATATAGAAAGTTAGACAGGAATTTAAAAAGGAGGTCCTCGAGGGTAGCAATATCTGGATTACTCCCAGTGCTACCAGCTAGTGAGGGCAGAAATAGGAGGATAGAGCAGATGAATGCATGGCTGAGGAGCTGGTGTATGGGAGAAGGATTCACATTTTTAGATCATTGGGATCTCTTCTGGGGTAGAAGTAACCTGTACAAGAAGGATGATTGCACCTAAATTAGAAAGGGACTAATATACTGGCAGGGAAATTTGCTAGAGCTGCCCGGGAGGATTTAAACTAGTAAAGAGGCGGGGTGAGATAGTGAGGAAAGAGATCAATCTGAGACTGGTACATTTGGGAAAAGAAGTGAGTCAACCAGTCAGGGCAGCAGGAACAAAGCAGAGAACAAGGTAAGACTGATAAATTAATCTGCATTTATTTCAATGCAAGGAGCCTAACAGGGAAGGCAGATGAACTCTGTATGGTTAGGAACTTGGGACTGGGATATCAAAGCAATTACAGAAATGTGGCTCAGGACTGGCAGCTTAATGTTCTGGGATACAAATGCTACAGGAAGGATAGAAAGGGAGGCAAGAGGGGAGAGGGAGTAGTGTTTTTGATAAAGGATAATGTTACAGCTGTACTTGGGGAGAATATTCCCGGACATACATCCAGGGAAGTTATTTGAGTGGAATTAAGAAATAAGAAAGGGATGATCACCTTATTGGGATTGTATTCTAGACCCCCTAATAGTCAGAGGGAAATTGAGAAACAAATTTGTAAGGAGATTTCAATTACCTGTAAGAGTAATAGGGTGATTATGGTAGGGGATTTAACTTTCCAAACATAGACTGGGACTGCCATAGTGTTAAGGGTTTAGATGGAGAGGAATTTGTTAAGTGTCTACAAGAAAATTTTCTGATTCAGTATGTGGATGTATCTACTAGAGAAGGTGCAAAATCTGACCTGCTGTTGGGAAATAAGGCAGGACAGGTGACTGAGGTGTCAGTGGGGGAGCACTTTGGGGCCAGCGACCATAATTCTATTGGTTTTAAAATAGTGATGGATAAGGATAGACCAGATCGAAAAGTTGATGTTCTAAATTGAAGGAAGGGTAACTTTGATGATTTTAGGCAAGAACTTTCAAAGATTGATTGGGGGCAGATGTTCGCAGGTGAAGGGACGACTGGAAAATGGGAAGCCTTCAGAAATGAGGTAATAAGAGTTCAGAGACAGTATGTTCCTATTAGAGTGAAAGGAAAGAATGGTAGGTTTAGGGAATGCTGGATGACTAGAGAAATTGAGGGTTTGGTTTAGAAAAAGAAGGAAACATCTGTCAGGTATAGACAGGATAGGTCAAGGGAATCATTAGAAGAATATAAAGGTAATAGGAATATACTTAAGAGGGAAATAAGGAGGGCAGAAAGGGGACATGAGATAGCTTTGGCAATTAGGGTTAAGGAGAATCCATAGGGACTTTACAAATACATTAAGGACAAAAGGGTAACTAGGGAGAGAATAAGGCCCCTCAAAGATCAGCAAAGCAGCCTTTGTGTGGAGCTGCAGGAGATGGGGGAGATACTAAACGATTATTTTGCATCAGTGTTTTCTGTGGAAAAAGACATGGAAGACATAAAATGTAGGGAAATAGATGGCAACATCTTAAAAATGTCCATATTACAGAAGAGAAAGTGCTGAACGCATAAAGGTGGATAAATCCCCAGGACCTGATCAGGTGTACCCCAGAACACTGTGGGAAGCTAGGGAAGTGATTGCTGGGCCCTTGGCTGAGATATTTGTATCATCGATAGTCACAGGACTATCACAGGTGAGATGCCGGAAGACTGGAGGTTGGCTAACGTGGTGCCACTGTTCAAGAAAGGTGGTAAGGACAAGCCAGGGAACTATAGACAGGTGAGCCTGACATCGGTGGTGGGCAAGTTGTTGGAGAGAATCCTGAGGGACAGGATTTACATGTATTTGTAAAGGCAAGGACTGATTAGGGATAGTCAACATGGCTTTCTGCATGGGAAATCATGTCTCACAAACTTTTTTGAAGAAGTAACAAAGAGAATTGATGAGGGCAGAGAGGTGAACGTGATCTATATGGACTTCAGTAAGGCGTTCAACAAGGTTCCCATGGGAGACTGGTTAACAAGGTTAGATCTCATGGAATACAGGGACACGTAGTCATTTGGATACAGAACTGGCTCGAAAGAAGAAGGCAAAGGGTGGTGTTAGAGAGTTGTTTTTCAGACTAGAGGCCTGTGATCATTGGAGTGCTACAAGGATCGGTGCTGGGTCCACTACTTTTCGTCGTTTATATAAATGCTTTGGATGTGACATCGGAGGTATAGTTAGTAAGGTTGCAAAATTGGAGGTGTAGTGGACAGCGAAGGAGGTTACCTCAGATTACAACAGGATATTGATTAGATGGGCCAATGGACTGAGAAGTGGCAGATGGAGTTTAATTTAGATAAATGCGAGGTGTTGCATTTTGGGAAAGCAAATCTTAGCAGGACTTACACACTTAATGGTAAGGT
>NC_057718.1:35677613-35684185 GCF_004010195.1 Chiloscyllium plagiosum | reverse complement strand
GAAAGGGTTCAGAAAAGATTTACAAGGATGTTGCCAGGGTTGGAGGATTTGAGCTATCAAGAGAGGTTGAATAGACTTGGGCTTTTTCCCTGGAGCGTCGGAGGCTGAGGGGTGACCTTATAAGAGGTTTACAAAATCACAAAGGGCATGGATAGGGTAAATAAACAAGGTCTTTTCCCTGGGTTGAGGGAGTCCAGAACTAGAGGGCATAGGTTTTGGGTGAGAGGAGAACAATATAAAAGAGACCTACGGGGCAATCCTTTCACACAGGGTGGTACGGGTATGGAATGAGCTGCCAGAGGAAGTGGTGGAGGCTGGTACATTTGCAACATTTAAGAGGTATTTGGATGGATATATGAATAGGAAGGGTTTGGAAGGATATGGGCAGAGTGCTGGCAAATGGGACTAGATTGGGTTGGGATATCTGATCAGCATGGACGAGTTGTTAAAATGCTGTACATCTCTATAATGAGTTGGAAGTGTGGACCAAATGAATTTTTTCCAAAATTGCAGATGCTATAAAGCTAAGCAGAGGGGCTAGAGCATATCTGATGGAATATAATGTCCAAAAATGTGAGGATATCCACTTTAGCAGAAGAAGTGGCTATACAGAGTATTTCTTAATTGCTAAAAGGTGGAAAGTGTACATTTACAAGGGGACCTCGTCCTTGTTGATAAGTCATTAAAGGCTGATATGCAGATCAGGCAAGCTATTAGGAAGGCTAATGGAACTTGGCCTTTATTGCAAGAGGATTTGAGTACAAGAGTAGTGAAGTCTTGCTTTGTTCGTATAAGAGCTTGGTTAGATTGCATCTCAAGTATTGTGTACAGTTTTTGTCTCCTTATTTCAGAAAAGATTAACTAGACTGGTCCCTGGATGGCAACACTCCGCTGCATAGTTAGATTGGGAAAACTGGGTCTGTATTTCTTGAATTTTGAGAATGAGAGGTGATCTCATTGAAACCTACAAAATAACTTGAAGGATAGACAGTGTTGATGCATGTTAATGTGTTTCCCCTGCTTGGTGCATCAATTCCAGGGTGCATAATTTAGAAATTATTTTACTTGGAGGTTTTTGAACCTTTGTAATTCTGTACCAAAGAGGACCGTGCAGGCTCTGTCTTTTGAGATCAAGTTAGAGATTGATAGATTTCTGATTACCAGTGTGTACAGAGTTTTGAGGATGGGTGAGAAAACCCATAAGTGTATTGAATGGCAGGACAGGCTCGACAGGCCAAATGGCCTATTCCTATTCCCATGTTGCTGTGATACAACAATACCATCTCTTGTTGGTAGGTTTCAGACGCTCTCTGGGCTGTCTGAAACCTGTTGATCTTCCAGCTGGAGGAGTTGACCCTGACTGAGTGTTGCAGACTGGCACATTCCAAGGTCCAGGACTACGTGTTGAGGGACGCGCTGAAGCTTGGGGTAGCTGCCGCCAAGGCGCGGTGGGGAAAGACCACCGTGTAACATCTGCCTGCCTAAGAAGAACAGGGGGCCCACCCAGTCATTTGGGCTCTGCTGACGCCTCAGCAAAAGAGCTGGATAGTAAATGTACAGACTTGTATCTAGGAAAAATAAATTTCGATGTCTGTATGTAAAGCAATGTAATGTGTGCACAAGAATGCCATGACCAATTGTAAAGAGATCCAAATAATTTTATGAATAAAGTTTATTTTTGAAATTAAAAAAAAATCTCTTGTTGGTAGATTTCAGTGGTTAGCAAAATTGCCTCACAGTACTGGGGACCTGGGTTCACTTCCAGCCTATCCAACAGTTGTAATTTTGGGGCAGCACGGTGGCTCAGTAGTTAGCACTGCTGCCTCACAGTGCCTGGGACATGGGTGAGAGTCCTGCCTCGGGCAACTGTCTGGAGTTTGCACATTCTTCCCGTGTCTGCGTGGGTTTCCACGTGGTGTTCCAGTTTCCTCCCACAATTCAAAGATGTGCAGGTCAAGTGAATTGGCCAAGCTAAATTGCCCATCATATTAGGTGCATTAGTCAGTGGTAAATATAGGGGTAATTGGTAAATATAGGGTAGGGGAATGGGTCTGAGCGGGTTACTCTTTGGAGGGTCGGTGTGAACTTGTTGCGCCGAAGGGCCTATTTCCATACTGTTAGAATCTAATCTAATCTAAACATTACAATTTGCAGGAAATTGACCTCACCATAAACAGTAATAAAACGTGACGAGAACTCAAACTGTTACAAGAAACAAGATCCACAGTCCTGGATTATATTCTGGAATATTGTCCATTGATAATGAAGTATTCCTTTTTAAATCAAAGAAATTGTCATCTGGTTCTGTTTATTTATTATCTGATCTTCACTCGTCAGAGATTTCATTACATACTCTACAAATGTTCAAAATGTATTCCCTTGAGAAGGTACAAAAACAGGAAATATAGGCCTCGTAAATTTGAGAGATTATGAAGAAAATTAGCAGTATTCCTTAGAATTAGATATGACAAGTGGTCAAGTTGAAGTTTTCAAGTTATAAAAGAAGGAATTCATAAAGCATCCTAACTGCCAGCAGTGAATTTCAGTTTATGGGGACCAGAGTGAGAGGTGCTGGCCAGGAATGAGATGGAATTGGCAAGTCTAAAGGAAACAATGGAATGGATCAGAGCTTTGGCAGCACATGAATTGGGGCAGGGACTGAATAAATTGAAATTACAGAGGTCAAAAATTATTGATTGCACAGATATGTATGTGCTTAGAAGTTTGCCTTGGACCAGATGTGACACCAAGGTTGCAAATAATCTGGTTCAGCCTCAGATGGTTCCAAGAAGAGTGTTGTGTCTCTTGCCAGAGCAAGGCTTTTGTAGTGAGTTCTGAGAAAAATGGTTCTGATCTGAACGACATTTAACTGAACAAGAATCATCCAGTATTGGATAAAAACTCTGATCTGAGACAATGGAGGAGTTGAGAGAGGCAGTGGTAATATAGAGCTTGGTTTCAACATACCTGTGAAAACATAATATGATCTGAATTTTATGGTCTTCTGCTATCATATTTGATGTTTGAGGGTAAAGGGCTCATAAAATAACAGTGGTCCTTCCAATGCTTTCCCACCCTCATGTCTCCCATATTACAGTAGTTGGTGATGATATCAGGCAGACTGCCCACCTTGAGGCCATTAAGCGACTGTGTAAGGACCTTACTCTGTCTCTGCTCTTTTGTGTGGTATGAAAAGAAGGCAAGACAGACAGCCTGGCAATGTTCAGCCAGCTGTGCTAATCCTGCCTCCTCCACCTCACAAAACTCTGCCTCTCTCACCATTCCCCTAAACCCCCAATTCACTGGTTTCTGCCAGCTAAACCTGCCTAAAATCCCAGACTTACCGTTAAGTCTGGTCTTTACCATTTTTCTTCTTTGTATTTTCTTTCCTTTATCCTGGCACTGTTGGGATTACAGGTTTGTTGGGTAAAAGATTCACCTTCCTTGATGTTGTGGATATCTCATCCCAAAAGAGTTCAGGTTGCTGTCTACATTATGCAGCCAATGTAGCTGTGAGAAAACGATGTTTCAGCTGGGCTAACTGACCATCAGTGTTAGGTTGACGGGGAGGTGGACACATGCAACACCTGTAAATTCCAGCTGTAGGTTTTCAAAGGACGTCATCGAAGTGCGGTATATAGATAAGTGGAGGAAGTGAGGAGAAGGGGGTGCATCAATTCTTTTTGGACACCAGTATCAATGGTGTGGCTGCAGGAAGGGCAACCATTACAGATGATCTTTTGAAGATTACCAGATAGGTAAGAATATAACCAAATGAACTATTGAAGTCTGTACTAAAGGTTGTGTATTCTAACTTGGGACAGAAGGGCTACCAACTGATTCAAGTTGACCCTTAAGTGAAAGTTGGAACAAGAAACTGGATGTTAGTTTTGTTTCCCCAGGGTGATTGTAGAAAGATTGCAGGTGCAGATGTTAAGCAAAAGAATAAAATGGTCATAATTTGCTTTGCTCTGTATAGGTGCTTCAGAACTAGTCAGGTTGATGTGGCTGACAGAGTTTGTGAAAGCTGATATCTAAATAGGACTGGATTTACAAAAATGTCAGGAGTTAGCATATGTACTCCCCATAACTCTCAATGGATGAGAGAACATGTTCTAATACTACAGTATGCAAATTGCTAATTTTTGAAAGATGTTTAATTTTGAAAATACTTTAGTGATGACTGATGCAAACAAGAATTTACTTTGACCAAATGTGATGTGAATTTAGATTAGGTAAATTCTAATAAGTTATATGTCCTTGAAGCACTGTGACAAATCAATAACTGGATTTTGGTTTGTAGATGATTGTACAATAGAGTACAAGCCATGTCAACATGGAGCATATAATAATATGATGTAATGAAAACCAATTTTGTTGTATGCAATCTGTGCTGCAAGCCAGCCTTTTGTGAAATTGTACCATTTAAGGAACAGAGATTTCTAAAATTTTGTTGTGTTTGATTATCCCAGAATATTGGTTACATTCGAGTTTGCTTACAATAGCAAAGAACCAGTGTTTCAAGTAGTTCAAGGGGCCACGGAAAAGGAGGTGACAAAGGTCACAAGCATTGATTCCAGAAAGGGGTATGTGTGAGAGAGAGGAGACCACGGGAGGCAGGACTGATGATAGCTGTGCTACTAAAGGCAACTGCACTGCATATGTTATGTGCAGTTGAGATTCAGGGAAGTCATAGAGCAGTTGAATAACTTTGTATAATGGGAGGTGCCTAGGGAAAACCGAGGGGCTGTGAAAGGCTGAATGAAGCCGGTGGGCACTAAACAGTTCAGTGCGGTAGAGAGTCGTTCGTGAAAGGTGACGAACAGTATTTGCTTCGCGTAACTGAGCCAGATTAGAGTTTGGGTAACAAAACCCAGGATACTGTTGGCTTGATGAATCACACTGTGTGCGTTATGTGCAGTTTTGAAGAATGCAAGGGAGCATAGTCCCAGGGATGGAGCTTGCACTTTCGAAAAGTTAGCAGTGGTGAGGCAGCCTATGATTGTGCACTTTTTTTTATTTGTTATGTTCTTATGGAAGCCACATCGGACACTTATTTTGTGTCATTAAAACCTTGCAACAGTAACCAATTAATTAATGAATAACATCAACATTTCTTTTAACTATCTGCTCTTCCTTCCACATGCCTTGATTGTCTAATTGCCTATTAACCTTTTGTCAATATGCAGAAGCGCATCCTGCTGTAAAGCCAAAGATATTGAGAGGAGTGTCAAGCTGCACTTCAGGAAACTTCAGTCAATCATCAAAACGACTATCTACAATTCAAAACTGTGGCTCTCCAACAATTCTAGGGAACAAAGGTTACAGCCTTCACAACGGTGTAGATGGTTAGTTTAACAGCAAAGTTTAAGTATGTAATATTTGCTAATATGTTCAGGCAAGTGATACATTCAGTGCTTTTCTTATTTAATTTCTATAGAGTACCATTGTCGTCTATTGTTAATGTTTTTAGTCGGAGAATGTCATATTTTACGTTATATAGTTTTACATTGTGTGCACCTGTGTCAGGATGTGAGTTATGGGGTTCAAAGCCAGTAGAGGATTAACTCTGAAGACTGGTAATTTGACTGTCAGTCAAACCTAAGATTTGTAGCTGCCGTTATGAGTTGAGTGCTTTACTTATTAGGCATCGTTTTTTTCTGTAGCTTTGAATAATCGAAAATATTTTCTTGCTGTGGTTCAAGAGTTTCATGTAATATTGCAATTATGGAAATTAGTCTGCCTGATTACTTTTGAGTCTCAGTCTTTAACAAATAAGTTCAGCTACTGGCCTTTTATATTATAATTTTCATGAAAATTCTATTGAGTATTATGCTGAGTAGTAGACTATCTTTCCATTAAAGCCTACGGAGTAATTTGAATGCTCTCAAAGTCACCTTGTGCAAACTGGTTTAAAAAAAATTAAGGTTGACTGCTTTGGTAAGTTATATAGTATAATATGCAGACAGCAATCCTCATTCCAATATGTTCATCTCTTAGGCAATTAGGGTGGATTATATTTAATCCAACAGTACAAAAGAAAGAAAAAAGTTCAATAAATACTTTACCAATATTGCAAAAATTAACTTAAGCTTTCCTTGAAAGGTCAACTCAGCAGCACAGTTCAAAAAAAAGGACTGCTCATTTAAGGTGGAGATGAAGAGGAATTTATTTTCTTAAATATCTTTGGAATGGTCTTCCACAGAGATTTGTGGAGAATGGATCATTTGAAAATATTCAAAACTGAGGACTGGAGAGAGGCAAATGTAATTCCTCTCTTCAAGAAAGGAAATAGGGAAATCTCCGGCAATTACAGACCAATAAGTCTCACGTCTGTCATCTGCAAGGTGTTAGAAAGGATTCTGAGGGATAGGATTTATGACCATCTGGAAGAGCATGGCTTGATTAAATGCAGTCAACACGGCTTTGTGAGGGGCAGGTCATGCCTCACAAACCTTATCGAGTTCTTTGAGGATGTGACTAAAAAAGTTGATGAGGGTCGAGCTGTGGATGTGGTATATATGGACTTCAGCAAGGCATTTGATAAGGTTCCCCATGATAGGCTCATTCAG
>NC_057718.1:35622910-35677023 GCF_004010195.1 Chiloscyllium plagiosum | reverse complement strand
TGAGAGGCATTGATAGAGTCGATAGCCAGAGACTATTTCCCAGGGCAGAAATGGCTAACACGAGGGGTCATAGTTTTAAGCTGGTTGGAGGAAAGTATAGAGGGGATGTCAGAGGCAGGTTCTTTACACAGAGAGTTGTGAGAGCATGGAATGCGTTGCCAGCAGCAGTTGTGGAAGCAAGGTCATTGGGGACATTTAAGAGACTACTGGACATGCATATGGTCACAGAAATTTGAGGGTGCATACATGAGGATCAGTGGTCGGTGCAACATCATGGGCTGAAGGGCCTGTTCTGTGCTGTACTGTTCTATGTTCTATGAATTAGATCAATTTTAACATCTACAAAGGAGCTGAGGATTTTCTGTGGGAAAGAAGGTGGCAGGGGTCCCGGCAGGAAAGTGGAATTGAGCGACAGTCATTTGGAGTAGGTTCAGTTGGCCAATTGTCCTACTACTTGCTCCTATTTGTTATGATTTTATACAGACCATTGTAGCTTGGCATGATAATATTTCAATGCTTAGAGCAAAGTCAATGCTTAGAGCAGCATCCCTGGATGCTGCCTGACCTGCTGTGCTGTTCCAGCAATAAAGTTTCAACTTAGAGCAAAGTGCATAGCAATTAATAGGATCCATTAAACCAAGATGGCTGATTGGGTATAAAGTAATACGTCGGCTGAAAAACTAGTGATGGAGACAAATATATTAGCAAAAAGATGACTTGGTGGCATCTGTTTTGGTTAGGTGTAAGTAAATGATAAAGTCAAGGCTGACTAACAGTGCGATAAAGGCCAGATTTTAGCATGCTTAAGGGTACAAGCAATTTTAAAAGAAAAGGTACATTTCTAGACGTGTTAAACCATTGTAGTTTGCATGGGAAGTGATGGGCATATCTGCACACCTATCTGATGGACTCTGACAGACTCCGACAGACTCCAAGCACATTTGTTCAAGACCATCCAAGGTTTCCATAAAGTAAGGGATTTGTCAGATTTGTCACAGAGTCGTACATTGTAGAAATAGGCACATTGGCCCACTGGCTATGCTGACCAACAAACAGCAAACTAGACTAATCCTGTTTACCTGCACCTGGTCCATAGCCTACTATGCCCTGGCATTTTAAGTGCCTCTTAAGTGTTGCAAGAGTACCTGTCTCCTTCACCCTGACAAACAGCACGTTCCATGTTGCCAACACACTCTGGGTGAAAACATTTTTCCACAAATCCCCTCAAGATCTACCTTTAACATGCAAAGAACAAAAAAAACCAAGAACATTTGCAGCCCAGGAAATGGCCCTTCGGCCCTTCAAGCCTGAGCCGATCCAAATCTACTGTCTAAACCTGTCGCCGAATTCCTAAGCATCTGTATCCCTCTGCTCCCCACCTGCTCATGCATCTGTCCAGACGCATCTTAAATGAATCTACCATGCCTGCCCCTACTACCTCTGCTGGCAGTGAGTTCCAGACACCCACCATCCTCTGTGTAAAGTACTTGCCACATGTATCCCCCTTAAACTTTTCACCTCTCACCTTGAAAACATGACCTCTCGTTATTGAATCCTTCACCGTGGGAAAAAGCTTATCTCTATCTATCCTGTCTATATCCTTCATGATTTTGTAGACATCAATCAGGTCCCCCCTCAAATTTTTTTCTAATGAAAACAAACCTAACCTACTCAACCTCTCTTCGTAACTAGCACCTTCCATACCAGGCAACATCCTCGTAAACCTTCTCTGCATCCTCTCCAAAGCGCCCACATCCTTTTGGTAATGTGGCAACAGAACTGTACACAGTATTCTAAATGCGGCCAAACCAACATCGTGTACAATTTTAACATGACCTGCCAGCTCTTATACTCCATACCCTGTCGGTGAAGGCAAGCATACCATATGCCTTCTTGGCCACTCTATCACCTGTGCAGCAATCTTCAGGATTCAATGGACCTGCACTCCCAGATCTCTCTGCTAGTCAACTTTTCCCAAGTCTATTCCATTTACTGTATAATTCGCTCTAGAATTAGACTTCCCAAAATGCATCACCTCACATTTGCTTGGATTGAACTCCATCTGCCACTTCTCCTCCAAACTCTCCAGTCGATCTATATTCTCCTGTGTTCTTTGCCAGTCCCTTATGCTTTCTGCTACTCCACCAGTCTTCATGTCATCTGCAAACTTACTCATCATACCAACAGTGCCCTCCTCCAGATCATTTATATCTTTCACAAGCAACAGTGACCCCAGCAATGATCCCTGTGGAACACCACTGGTCACCTTTCTCCATTTCGAGAAACTCCCTTCAACTACTACTCTCTGTCTCCTGTTGCTCAACCAGTTCTTTATCCACCTTGCTAGAGCACCCTGCACACCATGTGACTTCACTTTATCTATTAGTTTACCATGGAGAACCTGATCAAACGCCTCACTAAAGTCCATGTATATGACATCAACAGCCCTTCCTTCACCGATCAACTTGGTCACTTCCTCAAAGAACTCTATTAAGGCACAATCTCCCCCGCACAAAGCCATGTTGCCTATCACTGATGAGCCCATTGTTTTCTAATATGGCCCCTTCCCTTATCGGACTATTGACATACTGTTCTAGAAAACTCTCCAGGATGCTTCTTACAAATTCAACCCCATCCAGACCTCTGACGCTAAGTGTATCCCAGTCAATGTTGGGAAAATTAAAATCTCCCATCACCAGTCCCCTATTGCCTCTATGTTTTTCTATAATCTGTTTACCAATTTGTTCTTCCACCTCAGCTCACTGTTGGGAGGCCTGTAATACAGCCCCAACAATGTAACTGCACCCTTCTTATTTCTCAGCTCCACCCATAATGCCTCATTACTCAAGCCCTCCATCATGTCCTGTTTTATCACAGCAGTGATATCATCACTGACGAGCAATGTAACTCCACCCCCCACCCCCCTTTTACTTCCCTCCCTGTCATGTCTGAAGTATCTATATCCTGGACCATTTAGTTGCCAATCATGCTCTTTCTTCAACCGAGTCTCTGTGAATGCAATAACTTAATACTCCCAGGCACCAATCCAAGCCCTAAGTTCATCTGCCTTACACACTATACTCTTTGCATTAAAGTAGATGCACTTCAGGCCACCAGTTCTTTTACGTTCATCTGTTGTCTGCCTACTCTTGCCCTTATTAATGCTATCTTCATGATTCTTACATGCCTGGTATAATTTTGTATTATCAATCAAATAACCCTTCAGCTACCTCTACCCCAAGGAAAACAAACCCTGCCTATCCAGTCTCTCCCCAAAACAGCAAATTTCCATCCCAGGCAACATCCTGGTGAATCTCCACTGCACGTATGTCCTTCCAATAGTGTGTAGAACAGAACTGCACAGTTTTCCATCTGTGGTCTAATCAATGCTCTAAAAAGTTGCTATGAGGTATCCCTGCTCCTGTATTCTATGACCTGGCTAATGAAGACAAGCATCCCTTATGCCTCTTCACTTTCACGGATTGATGAAATTGTACACCAAGATTCCTTAGTTCCTTATTCTCCCTCAGCACCTTCTGTTCATTGTGTAAATCCTTCCCTTATCAGACCTCCCAGAAATACATCACCTCAGACTAGTCAGGATTAAATTCCATCTGCCATTGCTCTGCCTAATTTACTGGCTAACCAATATCAGACTGTAGACTGAGACCATCCTCCTCATTATCAGTCCACACCCACCAATTTTGGTGTCATCTGCAAGCTTACTAATTATACCTTCTGCATTCACATCTGTAGCCATCTACGCATGAAAGGGTGAATAACCAAGATCTTTTTCCTGAGGGTAGAGGAGCCCAAAACTAGGGGACATTGGCTTAAGGTGAAAGGGGAAACATTTTAAAGAGACCTGAGGGGTAACATTTTCATGCACGGTGTTGCAAGTGTGGAGTGAGCTGCCAGAGGAAGTGGTGGACATGGGTACCCTTACAACATTTAAAATGCATCTTGATGGCTACACAAATAGGAAGGGTTCAGAGGGATGTGGACCAAATGCTGGCAAATGGGACTAGATCAGTTCAGGATATCTGGTTGACATGGATGAGGTGGACCAAAGAGTTTGTTTTGGTGCTGCATAACTCGATGACTGTATATTCTTAATGTACATAACAAGTAGTAAGGGTCCCAGTATCAATCCCTGTGGAGAACCGCTAGTCATAGGATTCTAAGCACAAACATAACCCTCTATCATCATCCTTTAACTCTTGTTTACCCACTTGCCTTGGATTCCGTGGGCTCTTACCTTCTGCGTAAGGGGGATCTTGTGGGATCTTGTCAAAGGTTTTGCTGAAGTCCATGTAAACCACATCAACTGCACTATCCTCATCAATATATTTAGTCAACTTTCCAAAGAAAACTCAAATTAGTCAGACAGGATCTCCAAGTCAATCCATGCTGACTATCCCTAATCAAATCCTGCCTTTCCGGGTATTGCACAATCCTGTCCCTCAGAATGTTTTCCAATAATTTTTCTACCATTGATGTCAGAATAACTGCTCTGTGGTTATTTGGCCTATCCCTGCTACTCTGCTCGAGCAAAGGAACTGCATTAGCTATCCTCCAGTCATCCAGCACTTCACCTGTGGCCAGCAAAGTATTAAATATCTATGTCAGGGCCCCAGCAATCTCCTCCCTTGCTTTCCATAGCAGCCTGAGATATATCTCATCAGACCCTGGAGATTTGTACAACTTTATGCCTGCCAAAACATCTAATATTTCCTCCTTATTAATCTTTACCTCCTTTAGAACCTTGCTGTCCCAACCAAAATCTCCAGTTACATTGTCTTTTCGTCTGTGAATACAGATGAAATATTCATTTAAAACTTCACCCATGTCCTCTGGCTCCAGGCACAGACAATGCACCTTTGCTCTCTAATAGGCCCCACTCTTTCCCTTGTAATCCTCTTACTGTTATGTACTTCTAAAATGCCTTGTGGTTATCCTTAATCCTATGTGCCAAAGATATTTTTGTGGCCCCTTGTAATTTGTTTTATGTTTAAGTACACCCCCACACACGCTATGCTCCTGAAAGGTCTCCCCTGTTTTTAATACTCTGTACCTAAAATATGCTTCCTTTTTCTTTATCAAACTCTCAATATTCCTTGCTGAAAATGTGTTGCTGGAAAAGCGCAGCAGGTCAGGCAGCATCCAAGGAACAGGAGAATCGACGTTTCGGGCATAAGCCCTTCTTCAGGAACCTTCATTCCTGAAGAAGGGCTTATGCCCGAAACGTCGATTCTCCTGTTCCTTGGATGCTGCCTGACCTGCGCTTTTCCAGCAACACATTTTCAGCTCTGATCTCCAGCATCTGCAGTCCTCACTTTCTCCTCTCAATATTCCTTGACATCCAAAGTTCCCTGGACGAGCTGACATTCCCTTTGCTCTTAAAGGAACATGTTGGCTGTGAACTCTCACTTTTATGCTTTTGAAAGACTCCTACTTTCTGAATGTAGATTTACCTGCAAGTAGCTGTTCCCAGTCTATGCTTGCCAGATTCTGTCTAATGAGATTGAAATTGGCTTTTCCCTAATTAAGATACATAACATCTGCACTATTTCTTATCCCTTTCTATAATGACTTTGAACCTCAGAGTTATGAGCACTATCCCTAAAATATTCGCCCACGACATTTCAACCACTTGACTGGCTTCCTGCCCTAATATTAAATCTAGCACTGCCCTACCTCTAGTTAGACAATCTACATACTGGTGCAAAAAGCTCTCCTGGATGCACTTCAAAAATTTCACTCCATCTAAACCTTTCACACTACTGAACCCCTTAATTTATTAGCATCGTTGAAATCTCCAACTAAAGCCCTTTTTCTCTCACACCTTTGTGATTTACATATATATCTACTCCCCTATCTTTTATCTGACTGATCGGAGGCCTGTAGTATAACCCCAACAAAGTGATTGCCCCTTTTCTTATTTCTAAGCTGTACGCAGATGGCCTCATTCTGAGATCCTTCCAAGATATCCTCGCACAATACTGCAGTCTCCTTTATCAATAATACAGTGCCCCCACCTTTCTTCCACCCCTCTCCCCATCATGCCTGAAACTTTTATACCTTGGAATATTGAGCTGCCAGTCCCACCCTTTGTTCAACCATATCTGTGATTGATCAGAATGTGGGAAGATGGTATTGATGCAATGTTTGAAGTTCATCTGCCTTACCATTCAAGCCCCTTGAATTAAGATAGATACATTTTAGCTTTCTGGGCATTCTATTTGCTTTATCTTTGCTTGCTGGACTGTCCTCATATTCATAGAGATATACAGCATGGAGGCAGACCCTTCGGTCCAACCCGTCCATGCAGACCAGATATCGCAACCCAATCTAGTTCCATCTGCCAGCACCCGGCCCATATTCCTCCAAACCCTTCCTATTCATATACCCATTGAAAGGCCTTTTAAATGGTGCAATTGTACCAGCCTCCACCATAAGCATACCACCCTGGTAGCTTATTCTATACACGTACCACCCTCTGCGTGAAAAAGTTGCCCCTTAGGTCTCTTTTATATCTTTCCCCCCTCACCCTAAACCTATGCCCTCTAGTTCTGGACTCCCTCATCCCAGGAAAAATACTTTGTCTATTTATCCTATCCATGCCCCTCATAATTTTGTAATCCTCTATAAGGTCACCACTCAGCCTCCGACGCTCCAGGGAAAACAGCCCCAGCCTGTTCAGCCTCTCCCTATAGCCCAAATCCTCTAACCCTGGCAACATCCTTGTAAATCTTTTCTGAACCCTTTCTAGTTTCACAACATCCTTCCAATAGGAAGGAGACCAGAATTGCACGCAAAATTCCAACTTACTCCCAACGTATATTCTGTGCCCTATTACTCCTGCCAAATTAGTTTAAAACCTCCCCAACAGCATTTGCTATTACTTTTAAAAGGCTTATTTGTAATTTCAAGGTCAAGGTATTGTATGCTAGAAAGTCCTGGTGAAGTGCCTCAGTGGACCTGAGGACCAAGATGTCTATCATGGAGTTGATCAGGATCTATCTTCACCAGACGGGGAAGCCTCTCTCCTCATATAAGGATCCCAGACTCCATTCCTGAAGAAGGGCTTATGCCCGAAACGTCGATTCTCCTGTTCCCTGGATGCTGCCTGACCTGCTGCGCTGTTCCAGCAACACATTTTCAGCTCCAATCCTCTTTTGTCAATGTTTGTGCTTAGGTGGTTGGAGGCCTAATTTACACCAAGACATCTGGAAACTAGAGTGTGAAAGTAGACCTTGGCTGAACTTACTCAAGAATAAGCTTACATTTGCAGGGCACTATTTTAAAAAGTGTTTGCTGGATCTGTGTTGTAGCCACATTCTACTGAAATCTCCAAAGTGCACACATGGCTACAGTTCACCCAAAAACCTGAATAAAATCACTAACTTTATTCATACAGTTTGTTTTAAGGTTCCAGGTTCAATTCTTGGCCTGTGCTAATATAAATAACCTCAGCTATGAAGACTGGGGACCACTAGAATTAGTTCCTTTATCCCCAGTCATTGGCAAATTGAAATTAGGAGCTCAATTTGAAGAATTTTGGGTATTTGTGTATTGAAAAAAGTCTATGACTCCAAATTAATTTTATATGTACATTACTATAAGTGCAATGAACAACTTCTACATGGAATACTTTCTTGCTGGGAGTAACGCTTATGATTATTTAGAGTTTGCAATATATAAAATGAGCAACTTTATGATGAAGTGTGAGTTGTTTGTAGATGAAATATGTATGCTGCAACTAACACTAAATACGTTCAATTACTTTATTTCCATTCAGGAGGTGTGAAGAAACGACCTTGGATGTCCAATAGGGGTAAGATGTAATAATATATACTTAAGGTCTGTGTTAATATTATACAGAAGCAAAATTGTTTTCAAAAAGGAAAATGTTATTTTAGATGTACTTTATTTGCTTTTTCAGAAATATTACCACTTCACCTATTTAGTGTTGCATATCCCATTCTGTAGGTGGTCCATGGGACTTTGATGAGGTGCTTATATTACTCTCCTTTTGGAGTATGGATATTCTTAAGACCTAGTCCCTTTGCTACATTGTCTTTTCAAATTTAATGCAATATTCTTACATGTGTTGAAAAGATGGAGTATTAATGCAAAATAAAAATATTTTTCTGCGATTGAACTACATGTTTTGCCTCAATTCCAAGCTTTAAGTCTGAGAATTGAGGATGCAGCTAATCCTATCACCTGCTTAACATTTAGCTTCTTCTCTAACTTTTGGGTTTGCGTCCAACATTATGCAATTGTGCACCCTGTTTAAAATTTCAACTTTTCTATAAAAATTGACATTTTGCAAAGCCAAAACCAAGGTTAACAATAAATACTGTCCCTAAAAATAAACTTAAGTGAATCATCCCACAAAAATCTTAATCACAAGCATATATATCTTATAATATCAATTCTTTCCTTTTATTTTACTGAGTACCTCATTTAAATGTTGTGTCAGTCAATTATTGAGGATGAAGGAGATCTTTATAATTCACTTCATGCTGTGTTGTTCATGTGTTGTGTAAGTCCTTTGGCATAAAGTTAAGTAAAACATAATCTCTGTTAGTACCCTTACATTGCCTACAGGAAGAGTCCTTAATCACTAGGGTAACAAAACTGGAGTCAATACAGTGACCAAATTAAGGTGAGAAATGTAGGGCTACAGATAGGTAATTAAATTAAAATTAATACCATCATACAACATTTATCATATCAACCCCAAGACTGTATTCTTATCTGGGTTCACTAGGTGGTTCATTAACTATTGAAGTTTCATCCAAGTAGTCTCAGTTATCTGAATTTCGTCATGAAAGAGCTGCCTTCTGATCACTTCAAACTTCTATTTTACATTCATTGGTAATTGGGTATTGCACTTTGGTTTAAATATAATATTGATTGAATTCTAAAATAGTATAAAAGTAATCCCAGTCCTTGGAATTAATCAACTTAAATGTAGATTGAATCCAGCAATTCAAGATTTATTTTCTTCGAATTTTGATAACATTAGAATTAAGAGGATTTAAATTCTCCAGTTGGCACATACATTATTGTTAATTACTTGTGCTCACAAATGGGTCTGAACTTCATTTCGTATTGTAGATAATGGTAGCAGTTCACAGTTGATTGAAAGAAAATGACTTCTGTATGTTTGTTCCTATTTGTAACCTGCACATATTTATGCAAAAAAAATTAGAGTATGTTGATTTATTTTAAAATGAATTTAAAAGTAATACTTCAATATTTGATCATCCATTCATTTAAATGCATTATGTTTCTATGTGGTATACCAGAGTCGATCAGCATTTTGCTTTCCATTTGCTTTTTGGTTTTCTTGATTTGTAATTATTCAATTAACCTTGAATAAATTTTTGCTATAATTATATTTTAGTCAATCTCGTATGAGTGACAGACTATAGAGTATTGTCAAGTGACGTGATTATAACTTCCTTTAACTGCTAATCAAATTTTTCAGATGTTACAAGTCACACACAAAGAATGGTAAGTGAATTTTGTTGAATATTTACCACAGACTGCACATTTAAGTCCCTGGCTCTTCCGACTTATTTAATTTTGTTCAATGCATCAAAAATGTGTAGTTTACAAGTTAAGCAACCAGAGTAGATCCTGACAGACACTTTTAGCTGAGAAGCATTTGTGGATTCATAGGATAAACACCTTTCCAGTGGTATCCTATTTTCTTCCTTTGATTTGGAGCAAGCATCAAATCCTAGCAAAGAGATGTGGGAGTTCAGGTCCATTGTACCCTGAAGGTTGCTGCATAGGTGGATAGAGTGGTCAAGAAGGCATATGGTACACTTGCCTTCATCGGACGGGGTATTGAGTATAAGAGCTGACTGGTCATGTTAAAATCGTACACGCGTAGGTTCAGCTGCATTTATAATACTGTGTACAGTTCTGGTCGCCACATTACCAAAAGGATGTGGACGCTTTGGAGAGGGTGCAGAGTAGGTTTACGAGGATGTTGCCTGGTATGGAAGGTGCTAGTTATGAAGAGAGGTTGAGTAGGTTAGGTTTGTTTTCATTAGAAAAAAAAGAGATTGAGGGGGGACCTGATTGAGGTCTACAAAATCATGAAAGGTATGGACAGGGTAGATAGAGATAAGCTTTTTCCCAGGGTGAAGGATTCAATAACGAGAGGTCACACTTTCAAGGTGAGAGGTGAAACATTTAAGGGGGATACATGTGGCAAGTACTTTACACAGAGGGTAGTGGGTGTCTGGAACGCGTTGCCAGTAGAGGTGGTAGAGGCAGGCATGGTAGACTCATTTAAGATGCATCTGGACAGATGCATGAGTAGGTAGGGAGCAGAGGGATACAGATGCTTGTGAATTGGGCGATTGGTTGAGACAGTAGATTTGGATCGGCTCAGACTTGGAGGACCGAAGGGCCTGTTCCTGGGCTGTAAATTTTCTTTGTTCTCTTTGTTCTTTGTTCTAATATAGCTTCTGGTGTTTTTACTGTCATTAGATATATTTTGAGTAAATTAAGTTTATCTAATTTTAAGCATGGCCATTTTGTATTTTGAAAATGTTGAATTGGTTGAAATGTTAGCAGTTAAATATCTAATTAAGTAAATGAACAAATCAGAAACAATAAGATACAGTCCATTAGTAACAACAGGAATTAACAAGCATCAGTAAGGTATCAGTAAATCAGTAAGTACTGAGCTTGTTCCTATTCTCCAAATTCAGATAGCCAGACAGTGAAGGTCAGGTGGAACCTTGAAAATATAGACTGACAAACATCACCCCAAAGCCCAACATCTATAGTTTCTGTCTACTCCAATATATAGAAGCACAAGTGAATCCCAAATTAATAACGTTCAATCTGAATGTAATTAAATTGTCAATCAATATACAATTAACACCTACAAGTATCTATCAAGTCATTCAAATGTCATGCATTGGTTTGATGCACGATCCTGTCTGTTTCCGCTCTAAAAATAGCATGCGGAATTTACGTGATTAAGAAAAACATTGAATAAAATTTATAATTCTACGGTTACTGGTAAATTCACTCTTAAATCCAAGTGTGATGATCAGTTTCCTAATACCCCTGTCCATCCCGTGTCCATCCCTCTTTTTCTCTTTGGATTTTTGCTGTTTTCCCAATTGCTTTTGTTTTTCCTGCATGTCATCATTTTCAAGCTTGAGTGGGAAGACCAGCAGCACACCATGTTTAAGAATTATGATCATTATGATCAACAACGTTTGGAGAACAATTGTTGCACCCGCCCCCCCCCCCCCCCCCCCCTCACAAAGTCTCTCTCCCAATTTACTTAACAGCCGACCACATCGAAAGCGCCAAAAATATTGAGCCAACTCACATAGCCCGGTGTGACTGTTGAAGATTTTTACTTTATTTGGGTGAGAATTTCTATAATTGTGGCTTCTAAAAGCTCCTCCCACATGTTTCTACCATGTGCTGGATGAATACAGGAAGTTACATTTGAGGCACAAAGGGGCCGCAGTTTGAGGAAAGGGCTCTGATTCAGAAGCAGGGACCTGATAATAAAAAAATTGCAACAGACGACCATTGAGAGAGCCTAACAAATGCTTGGAACAATTTGACAGAGCTTGCACATCAGTTACATATCCAGTGCATTACATTGCACTCATGATTTGGACTTTTAGGTCTGTTCTAAGTTCCCATAAACTTAGCAGATGTATCACAATTCCTATCATAGAATGTTTTTAATGTAACCTGTGGGATACTCTTAGATAGATGAAGTCTTTTCAAGTTCTACCTTAATAAGCTTAAGAATGCAACTGTTTTACAGCATGCTTTGTTCCTTGTTAAGTTTCAAAAGATATCAGAGAAAATTTAGAACTTACATTTCTCCAGTTGATTATCTCAAGGAAATGTAATCCACAGGAATTTTTTTTGTCAACCTCCTTAGGTGTATTTTTTTATCTCTTTTAGCATAAAGCTACATCTCATTTCATAAACCTTGAGGAAAACAACAAAGATGCAAGATCAAACACATAAGCACGGGTACAAAGTTTAAAAGGGAATAGTGTCCAATAAAAAAAGAAGCTAAAAGAATATAATGTTTAAAGGCTTCAGTGTGTTCTTCTGGTATTAACCGGAGACCAGAATTGGTTCCTAGAACTACGGCAGTCTTGCGTATTGTAAATATCTTCTGAGTTCTCCTTTAGAGTGCTTTTATTTTTCTTGATAAAGCAGAGTATGTGAGAGAGAGATTTTTCTCCAACTCCAGTCACAAATGATGAATGTAAGAGGTCCATAGGATCCAAGGAAATTTCGCTAATTGAATCCGTAATTGGCAGAGTGGCATGAAGTAGAGGGTGATGGTAGAGAGTCTTTTTGTGGCTGGTAGCTGTTGTCCAGTGGGGTTGTGCAGGATCAGTGTTGGGGCCTTTGCTGTTTGTTATATATATGAATGGTTTAGACTTAAATGTGGGAGGGTTGATCAGTAAGGTCATGGATGGTATGAAAATTGATGGGGTGGTAAATAGTGGGGAGGATAGCCCTAGATTGCAGGAGGATATAGTTGGACTAATCAGGGGTAAATGGAATTCAATGCAGATAAGTGTGTGGTCATACACTTGGGCAGGATAAACAAGGCAAGGGAATATATGATGAATGGTGGGACCCTGGAAAACTCCAAGCATCAGAGGGACCTAGGTGTGCATGTCCACCAGTCCATCAAGGTGATAGGATGAGTAGATAAAGTGGTTAAGAAGGCAAATGGGATGCTTGTCTTTTTTAGCTGAAGTTTAGATTTTCAGTGCAGGGATGATAATCTGGAATTGTATTAAATGTTGGTTAGGCCACATCTAGTGTATTGTGTGCAGTTCTGGAAATCACATTGTAGAAGGGATGTGATTGCATTAGATAGGGTGCAGAGGAGATTTACCAGGATTTTACCAGGATTTTGCTTGGGCTGGATAGTTCTATTCCAAAGAGAGATTGGATAGAATGGGGTTGTTTTCCTTCCAGCAGATGATCCTGAGTGAAGATTTAATTGAGATATAAAAAATTGAGGAACATAGGTAAGATAGACCAGAAGGAACATTTCCTCTTGGTGGAGGAATCAATTATTGGGGACAATGATTTAAGGTATGGGGCAGGAGGTTTGGAGAGTGTGTGAGGAATTTTTATTTGACCCTGAGGTGTTGGAAGTCTGGAAATTGCTGTTTATAAGGGTAGTAGAGGCAGAAGTCCTCACAGCATTTTAAAAGGTAGGTAGATGTAGAGAGGAACCTCAATTATCCGAATTTCGGGTTATCCAAAGGGGATCTCAAGGTCCCGATAGAAACATTACGTCAGAGCTGTTTCACCCCGATTGCGTCTTTTGTTTACAGGTATAATGATAAAAAAAAACTCGGCTCACTGAAATACTGGGGCGGGGCAGGAGCACGGACGGGGTTGGCGGGGGGGGCAGTGTTGGATGGGGTTAGGAGGTGGGGTGGGAGTGGATAGGGTAGGTGTGGGTGTGGGGTGGGTCTGGGCAGGCATTAGGAAGGGGGTGGGGGGCAGATAGGGGGTGAGCGGGGTCTCTCCACCGTATGCTGCTGCCTAGTCTCTTGAACGGGGAGCAGACTTCACAGAAAACTCCGAGCCCCAGAGGAAATCAATTAACCGATGAATCAATTATCTGAATGAAATAATGCCTGCCCATCTCATTTGGATAATCGAGGTTCATGTGTACACTTATGTACCAAGGTGTTATGGACCAGACCAAACCCCCTGGAAAATATTTTTAGAAGATAGTCCAGATTTTAAAGGTAAGTGTAAGGTGATGCATTCTGGATGCAATTTGATTGGTCAAAGTACCAGACTTGAAACAAAATGCACTTTATTCGTACACAATAATTAAAATACAGACAAAATAAAAATAAAAGAATTGGCTTCCCTGTAACTCTATCAAAATACTTAACAGACTATTAACTACTACTCATTAACTCTTCCAATATAGTAAAATCCCATAAACACACCTTTGCCAAAAGACAAATTCAGTAAATAGATTGTCTCACATGCAATTCTAGCAGCAGGAAGTGAACCGCAGCTTTTCGCTGTAACAGGGAGAAGAGTAAGAGCTTCCACATCCAGCTTCAATACTCCAGCAACTGCAGAAAGTTAAAACTAAAAATCCTGGTTTTATGGGAGCTTGATCCCACTCATTCAGGTTGCTTCTGTTGTTCCAACTTGTTTAAAACAAACCCAAGATCTGACAAGCTGTTTACTCTGTTGGCTTTGAAGTAGACTGCTCCACACCTCTGTCTCAACCTTTCTTACTGTTTAAAAAAAGGACAAAATACACCTCGTAAAGCTATAGTATCATCACAAATACAAACAGTGCCATTAGCCCACATACTAAGAAAATGGCTTAGAATACCTAGGCACTTGTTTTGACCAGCTCAGGCTCGATGGCCCTTTTTCTGTGCTGTAGACTTCCAAGACTCTATGACTAATACATCTCGTCTTCTGTCACAACAATTCCTTGCAAGACTATGCATTCCTATTGTCTATGTCGAGGTTCATTGTCCCCAAATTTGGATAATTGTAGGCGTGTTGATCTCCAAATTTTGATCTTCTAATAAAAATATGAATTAAATGGCAGTCGCAACTTTATTCACACCTGCCTGGTTTCAGTCTGTTCTGATTTTAAAAACAAATTAATTTCAGTTCACACTGGTTCTTGTTTATCGATGGTTTTGTGAAGTTTGATTCAACTTGTGGTCAGCTCTTTACTATGACCATCTTTAAGTATTTTTTTTCATTTTTTGATGTCATTCCAGTCCATGAAATGTTCAGATATCGAAATCAGATAATGGAAATCAAATATTCATTGTCCACGTTAATCAACCCTGGGGGTAATGGATAGGGTAAATAGACAAGGTCTTTTCCTCAGGGGAGCGGAGTCCAAAACTAGAGGGTGTAGGTTTAGGGTTAGAGGGGAAGGATTTAAAAGGGACCTAAGGGGCAACTTTATCATGCAGAGGGTGACGAGTGTATAGAATGAGCTGCCAGAGGAAGTGGTCGAGCCTGGCACAATTACAAAATATATACATCCAGATGCCTTTCATATGTATAGGAAGGGTTTAGAGAGATATGGGCCCAAAACTGGCAAATGGAACTGAACTTATTTAGGATATCTGGCTGGCATGGATGAATTGGGCCGAATGGTCTGTATCCATGCTGTATCTCAATGACTCTAAAAGTGAACAATAGCAAATCAACAAATTTAGTTTGGTTTATTCTCTGTTTCAGTGCATTGACTATTTCTCATACTTGCCTAATGGAAAAGGACTGTCAACAGGTATCAAAGCCATCCAGCCAGGGACCGTTCCCATAATCAAGAGACAACGGCCAAACTGGATCATTGACCCTGATGATGAATTTTTTGTGGCAACCGAAGAAACAAGGTGGGATTTCTGATTAGCAAGTAGAACTTCAATTTTGTAAATGCAAAAATTCTATATCACATTTACTTGAAAATCAAGAAATTTCACATGTTCTCCTGATTAAGACATTTTTATAAGGCAAAAGATTTAATTATCACAATTTTGTAGGTTTGGTATGTATACTAGCTTTTCATAGGTGCTTTTATTCAAATATCTAATGAACTATGGAATACAGAATGCATCAGAATAATGCAGGTATGCAGTCTTAATGAATGCTGACAGTTCATAATTGTTTGCCTGTAACTGGAATCTACTTACTTGTAATAAATAGTAATCCTTGTTAATTACCAAAACCTGGTCCAGGCTTTCTGTCAATGTAGGTCTAAAAGACAGGTAATTTAGGAAATATTGAGTACTTTTATAAATTTGTTAATTTTTGTGATGACTTTGGGTGAAGCGGGCTTGATTTCCAACATTCTACTCCAGTGTGGTGTAACAGCAGATGTGTTTCCAGTATATTGTGTTAGTGATTCTGTCAGAATGATAGTCAGAGCCTTCCAAATCCCTGCCTGGTCTCTCTCTACACTCTGGAATATTAACAGTCTATTCTTAGAGATGTATCTATTCTTAGAGATTTATTAATTTGAGTTATTTAAGCTGCATAAGATTTCTATCTCAGTGTGATCAAATTCATTAATTTTGCTTTTATTGTCTCTGAGCAGTGCTTCCAATTAACTAACTCACCACATATCACAAAGAACTATTGTCACAGTCAGAAGCTGCAGATTTTAAGTTTTTTCTGCTTTTTTGCCTCTTTAGAGGCCTCTTTTGCATTTGGCAAACATAGCCAAAAAGTAATTTCTCTATTAAGCATAGAAAGTTTTGAAATATGATTTTGTAACAAGATATGATTCAAATTTAGAGTGATCAAATAGCTGGTCAATTTTGCCAATTACATTTTTGTGCTTGAAAAGCTGATTTATTTGTAATTTGCATGCTTAGTTGTTTTTCTGTCTGATAGCTAAACAATTTTAATTTTCCTTTTGAATGAGCATTAGTTGTGTATTATCTTTTGTATCCAGTATTCAAATAGTATGACTCAGGTGGGAAATTATGAATTGTTTTATAATCTTGATATATATGTAAATACGTAGGATTAATTTTTCTCAAGAGGCTGGTGAACATCAATTAGATTGTTATAGTAAATTCAATTTGATGTAAGAAAGACAGAATTACTTTAAATGATGCAATTAATCATCCTTAAATAATTGAAGAGTTTTTGATTAATGCAATTTTACTGTTTAACCTGGCATTATTATTGTTTAGATTAGATTTCCTACAGTGTGGAAACAGGCCCTCCGGCCCAACAAGTCCACACCGACCCTCCGAAGAGTAACCACCCAGAACCATTTCCCTCTGACTAATGCACCTAACACTTTGGGCAATTTAGCATGGCCAATTCAACTGACCTGCCCATCTTTGGACTGTGGGAGGAAACCGGAGCACCCGGAGGAAACCCATGCAGACACAGGGAGAATGTGCAAACTCCACACAGACAGTCACCCGAAGCTGGAATCGAACCTGGGACCCTTTTGCTGTGAGGCAGCAGTGCTAACCACTGAGCCACCGTGACATGCAATATGACACCTGGCTCCTTCTGTACCATGGATTTCTGCAGTCTCTCCATTTAAATAATTTAGCTTTTCTATTCTTCCTTCCTAAGTGTGCCATCTCATACAAATATCTCAGCAAATGTAACTACCATATACTCAACTCCTTCATTGTGGCTCAGCTTTGATCACTATAACACTCCACAAGTTATAGTTTGTCAACCTGAAAATGACCCATTTATCCTGATTTTGTTTCCTTTTTATTAGTATTTTTTATATTTCTTCATAGCATTTTTTTTCACAAAGAACTATAAAACTGATTTAGAAAATGATATTCCGTGAGATTAGGCCACATATTGAGTTTTTGTTTCAATTGACAATGAAGCTGTCTCAATGTTGAGAAATATTTCCTGTACGGATAATAAATAAAGTTTGTTTTAGGTTGCTCAGTGAGTGCATAGTGATGCTATGATGTAGAATGAAGAATATTGCTAAATTTGTGTAGTCCTCATTTTTAGATTCAAGTAATTAAATTATGATTAGATTCTCTACAGTATGGAAACAGGCCCTTTGGCCCAACAAGTCCAACACCAACCTTCTGAAGAGTAAACCACCCACACCCTTTTCCTTCCCCTGTATTTACCCCTGACTAATGCACCTAATAATATGGGCAATTTAGCATGGCCAATTCACCTAACCTACACATCTTTGGATTGTGGGAGGAAACCGGAGCACCCAGAGGAAACCCACGCAGATACGGGGAGAATGTGCAGACTCCACACAGACAGTCGCCCAAGGGTCCCTGGCACTGTGAGGCAGCAGTGCTAACTACTGAGCCACCTTAAATTATTTTCAGTATCCAAAGATAAAGCAAGTGACTAACCCCACAGCATTACAACATAAGCATCTGAGGAAGAATTTTCTTTGCTCAGTCTTAACTACATACCAGTGACTCAAATCAATAAAAATGAGCTGAGTTTCTGAATAGCTTTTGGCTTACCTCCGGTGAAAAATAATGTTTGACAAAAGGGAGTCAGCAGAATAATGATAAATAATGTTCCTTTAAAGGCACATGTTTTTAATAACTCAATGACAACTTCAAACCCTTTTATGCCTTTCTGTTCTCCTTGCAGTCTAGGAAATGGCAGTTCAATGCTCATCAAGTGTATGAGCCAGATTTTTGTAAAGTTGAATTGACAACAGAGACCTTTGAAACTGATGAACATGACAAAAATACAATCAGTGAAAATAGGTAACAACACCTTCCACAAAAATCCTCAACACTGACACTCTGCAAGGCTGTATACTGAGCCCCTTACTATAATCTCTATACAATCATGACTCTGTGGCCAAATTTCATGCTAACTCCATCTACAAATTCGTTGATAACACCACCATTGTAGGCTGGATCTCAAACAATGACAAGACAATACAGGAAAGAGATAGGATGTAAAGATAACAATCTCTCACTCAACATCAGCAAAACAAAACAGCTGGTCATTGACTTCAGGAAGCAAGATGAAGCCCCTGTGGTGCTAGATTAGTGGTGCTGAGGTGGAGATGGTCGACAACATCAAGTTCCTCAGAATGCTGATCACCCACAATTTGTCCTGGTCTACCCACATTGATGCGATGGTCAAGAAAGCACAACAATGCCTCCTTTTCCTGAGGAAGTTAAGGAAATCATCATGTCCAGAAAGAATCTTAATTCAAGAACAGCCTCTTCCCCACTGCTATTAGACTTCTGAATAGACCTCTTAAATTTTAAATTTAATGTTGACCTCGCATTTTATGCATCTTCTTTGCAGCTGTAACATCACATTTCTCGCTCTATTATATTATGCTTATGCACATTTTATGGTATGATCTGCTTGTACTGCACACAAAACAAAACATTTCCCTGTACCTAGGTACATGTGACAATAATAAATCAAATCAGATGCAGAGGTCCTCTCACATCTGTGAAATATCAGATTTTTGGCACATTAGGCCTAAAGCAAACAGTCTTTTACAGAACAGATTCAAAGGAGCCAGATAGCCTACTACTCCTCCTAACTTGTATGATCTTATGTATTTTGCCAGCTGAAGGAAATGGGAGGAGTGTGAACTACGCGGTTAGCAAACCTGAATTTATTAGGGCAAATTGAAATGTATGCTGCATTTAAACAGGTCCAATTCTGGCTATTCCAAGGGCTTCAACTCATGATGTGGAAATCACAAATTTATGGAGTAGATATAAATTCTGTTGAGTGTCCTGATATAATATTTTTAAATCCCCATGATTTAAACATGAACAGAAAAGTTAAAGCTGTCAGTTTGAGTCAAAAGGAAACTACCTCTGCCAGACTGATAGTTTACCTGGTGTAGCTCGGAAGAAAGCTATTACCATCTATTCCTATTGTTTTTATAAAAGCGTTCTTTATTGAATATTCCCAACTGCTAGTTTTTCAGCAGAGGTAATTGTGATTGCTGGCTGACTTCCAAAAACTACAAAGATGCTCTTCAGTGTTGATTCACATCTTGGTTGACAGTTTAAAAATACTTTAAATACTTCCCCGTCTTTAATATGGTTACTTAATAGATCTTTTTAAAAAACAATTCCATGAATAGTTTTGTTTTCAGTAATATTAAGTGTTAGTGATTGAAATCTCTATTAGACTTTAGAAATCTTTATTTTCATCTGTATGATTCCTGAGATCTGCTCATTGCGCATACTGCTGAGTGGCTATGGAGATAGCATGGGTGTGTGGTGTTGTATTACATTGCTGTTGTGGATGCATGCATTTGGGTGGGGCACAGGTTGAGATGATGGGGTCTTTATAGTTATGAAGTAACATTAGATATGGTTTGGGGGGTGAGTGTTTGTGTGATGCCTTTAAGCTGGGGAGCCTAAAAACTTCTAAACAATTGGGATGAATTTGTAGGGAACAGAAGCTTTGTAACCACCTTCCCTCCAAACACAGCTCCCTCCAAGGCAGCTTATGATGTGTTTTTTTTGGTCCCAGTGTACCTGAGTAAGAATTGAGTGTGACAGGACCATTAAAACCAAAATAGGTCTGTGCTGCAGTGTCCATGTTCCAAACATACAGCTGTAATCTCAAAAAATGTAATTCTGAAATATTTTGTGATTTGATGTGGGCATTTTCAGGGTGTGATGGGTTCCATGTAGTATCTTGGTTTTATTTGCATCTTACTTTTGATTTTTGCTTTCCATTTTAATTATTCCTTGTTTATTTAGATGTTTTAGACCACAAGCTTTAACACAAGGTTTTAAATCCTTCAGGGTGTAATTTTCTGAAAAATTGTGATAGTCTTATTTATGTAAGTCGTACTGCATATTAATTTTTCCAAATTAACAAATCTATTAAACAAAGGCTGTATTTCAGTAAGCAAAATTAATCTCTTTCTCTCTTTCTCCAGCCTTGCAACCCTCCAAAATCTACAATCCTTCAATGTTAGTGTCTTGCACAATCCAGATTTTAACTGGTGCTCCTTTGTCAACCATGTCTTCAGCTACCTACGCTCTGATCTCTGAAATTCCCTCCTCAACCACCTTCTCATTTGAGACATTATTTAAAACCTCTGTCTTGGTTTTTGGTCATTTCTCTTGATATCTTCTGGTGCTATTTTGTTTGATAATGCTCATGTGAAGTGCTTTGGAATGTTTTCCAATGTTAATGATGCAATGTAAAGGCAGATTATTGTTTTATGGTTAATATTTCTTTTTTTTAATGTTCTACATGACCAAGCTGGTCAGCCTGAGGAAAACAGTAGTATTTTTGGGTTCCTACTTTGTGAAAAACGTTGCAGATATCAAGTTCAGGTAAAGCACAGGTTTGACATGGACTACAGTTCTCCCTGCACTACACCAAGTATAGAATGTAATTCTCAGATTGGAAAATTTTACTGCAAAAATGATTTGATTTCTCACACCAGTTCTGTTAAGGCCTTTGTGGTTTTAACTAACAGTTGTTAAAAACCTTTCTAAGATGCAATGAAGCATCGCTCGTAATAGTAGAATGATTTTGTGCTGGCAATGCATGCATGGGTATCAATGTCGGAAGCACCCACTCACATTTTGAATGGGATGCTTGTAGCCAATGTAGATTAAATATACAGCCTTTATTGTTGTGGTTCTGTTCGCCGAGCTGGAAGTTTTTGTTGCAAATGTTTCGTCCCCTGGCTAGGCGACATCATCGGTGCTTGGGAGCCTCCTGCGAAGCGCTTCTTTGATGTTTCCTCCGGTGTTTATAGTGGTCTGTCCCTGCCGCTTCCGGTTGAAGACAGGAAGGCAGCTAACAATCCGCATACATGAACATCAACTAGCCACGAAACGACACGACCAGCTATCCTTAGTAGCCACACACGCAGACAACAAGCAACATGAATTCGACTGAGACAACACTACTATCATAGGGCAAGCCACTCAGAGAACAGCCAGGGAATTCCTAGAGGCATGGCATTCATCAACAAACTCCATCAACAAACACATCGACCTGGACCCAATATACCAACCACTACAGCGGACAGCTGAAACTGACTCTGTATCTGTATCTATATACCAACCACTACAGCAGACAGCTGAAACTGACAACCGGAAGCGGCAGGGACAGACCACTATAAACACCGGAGGAAACATCAAAGAAGCGCTTCGCAGGAGGCTCCCAAGCACTGATGATGTCGCCTAGCCAGGGGACGAAACATTTGCAACAAAAACTTCCAACTCGGCGAACAGAACCACAACAACGAGCACCCGAGCTACAAATCTTCGCACAAACTTTGAATACAGCCTTTAGTTCGGCTGAAATTAAACCTAGCTCAAAAAGTTAAAAGAATAATTACATGTGCAAGCCATTTTTATTATTTACCCATTGACGTATTGTGCAGTTCTTGATGAAAATAGAAACTTTTTTTTCTATTCATTTGTGGGACATGGATGTTGCTGGCATTTTTTGCCCATCCCATAAATACCCTTATGAAGGTGGTGATAAGCTACCTTGCTTTGTAATTGTACTGTTTTTTGTATTTATGTGGCATATTTAATTAGATATTATGGTAACCAATTTTCAAGAAATTAAATATTTTAACATGCAGACTTGACTAACCTTTTCACATGAGCATTCTTACAGCAACGAAGAATTACATGCACATTGTTTTGGAGTCCTGGCGACCCATTATGTTGCATATAAATTCTTTATTGATAATACATCTAATAAATGAATGTATTTGTTAATTTTCAGTTGACTTAAGTTTGTGAAGAAATCATGAAATAAGTCTCACTGCTTTAATTTTACCATATCATCATTCCTCCACCAAAATGAAAGCTATGGTTAGAGCAAAGCACATGCTTGTAACCTTTGGAAAAAGGTAATGTAAGTTTGTGATTTCTTTTAAGACACAATAGATTTGAATCTTTCAAGGAATGGAAATCCCAGTTGGGGAACCGCTCCACTTATTTTAATTTGTCCTGCCCTGGAGTTTGGGACTAGGTGGGTGGATGAGAGTGTCTAGTGGCAGGTAAGGGTTGAGTCTGGTATCTTCAGGGAAGAGAGCTGGGTGGGAGAGTAGTATCACGTGCTCTAGAGTAAATTCAGATGTCAGGGTGGGGTCAGTGTGAGTGAAAGGAGAGGGTGTGTCAGTGTGAATGATTGGACGGCCAGTAATTTTACTAGCCAAACCTTTGAGCAGGTTTTAATCTTTCTAACGTTTCCTGGCTGACTACTAGTTATGTCAGAATCCTCTTAAGTCTCTGACTCAAACTCAGTTGCCTACTTTATCAAAGGGTTCTAAGTACAGGGTATACACGATCAAAAATTGAAGTTTTCAGGGCAGTTACCTCATAATCAGTGCAGCAGTTGAGTAGTTCTGCTGCAGGGTATGCCTGTTCTGTAGGAGAAAGTGAAGACTGCAGATGCTGGAGATCACAGTCAAAATGTGTGGTGCTGGGAAAGCACAGCCAGTCAGGTAGCATCCAAGGAGCAGGAGGGTCAATGTTTTGAGCATAAGCTCTTCATCAGGATTGAAGTGGGGGGGAGGGGATTCCCAAGGGGGCATAGAGATAAATAGGAGGGGGTGGGGCAGGACAGCAAGGTAACTAGGAATACGATAGATAGATGAAGGTGGGGAGTGATAGTGATAGATCAGAGCGAAGGGTGGAGCAGGTAGGTGGGAAGGAAGATGGACATTTAGGACAGTTCGAGAGGGTGGTGCGGAGTTGGAGGGTTGGATCTGGGATAAGGTTGGGGGAGGGGGGATGAGGCAACTGGTTGCAGGGTCCCAAGGGGGGAAGCTGAGGTGTTCTTCCTCCAGTAGTTGGGTGGCTAGAATTTAGCAGTGGAGGAGACCCAGGACTTGCATGTCCTTGGCGGAGTGGGAGGAGGAGTTGAAGTAGTTGGTCACAGGGCGGTGGGGTTGTTCAGTGCATGTGTCCCAGCAGTCAGGAAGTAAGTTGTTTGTGTGACAATGGCATGTAAGCTGCCTTTGTATTTGTATGTGGTGTGAAAAGGCAATTGTAAAAAAGGAAGTGCTAGCTTGCATTTGTATTGTCTTTCACAACCTCAGAATGTCCCACAGCTGATTAAGTACATTTTTGAATTGTAGTCACTATTGTTGACCAAATCAAACCCTCTCAAGATACGTTTGTAAGTTAGCTCGCTGAACTGGAAGGTTTGTTTTCAGATGTTTCGTCACCATGACTAGATAACACCAAGTAGTCGCCAAAAGACTAGACTCACTATCACTAGTTTCCATACATACAGACAAAGAAGGGTACCACTTTGACTGGGACAACACACACATCCTAGGACAGACAATCAAAGACACTCACGAGAATTCTTCGAGGCATGGCATTCTAACCAGAATTCCATCAATAAACACATCGACTTAGATCCCATCTACTTTCCCTTGGGGAAAACAACTGGAAATGTCACTATCCACCTTAAGAAACCAAGATTTATAAATAGAGAGGCAGGACATACCACCAGCACTTCACCGAAGACTCTGATGATGTTACCTAGTATGGTGATGAAACATATGAAAACAAACCTTCCAGTTCAGCAAGCTAACTTACATACTTATCATCAAACTGATCTACAAATCTGCTCAAAAATCGCCTCTCAAAATACATTAAGAAGATAGTCTAGACCCTATTTTAGTAAGGGGTTGTGTCCCTGATACAATTTGATTAGTCAAACTACCAAGGTTGGAAAAAAATGCACATTATTCTTACACTCCTGTTAAAATACAGACAAAACAAGAATTAAAACAAAAAGCTTACCTGTAACTCTATGAAATACTGAACAAGATAAAGTATATGTTAATTATCACTGATTAGCTGTTTGAAGGTAGTAACATCCCATTGAAACACCATTGGCAAAGGCAAATTTGGTAAAATAGATTGTCTTTTCTGCAATGTTTCTCCAGTCCAGAAGGAAAGAACATCAAGAGAAAACTTAAAGAGAGAGGTCTCAAATGTTTTGCTGTAGCAGGGATAGATATATAGTAGCTTCCAAATCCCAACCCCCAAAGTTAAACGCAACCAATCATGCTGCTGCTATCGTTCCAATGTCTCTTTGAAAAAAAACCCCAAGGTCTTTACTGGCTTGGAATAGACCACTCGATACCTCTGTCTTAACTTATTTTCATTTTAAAAAAAGGCAAAATGTACATAGTATCATCACACAATTGTAAAGCAAGGAAATTTGCAAGTCGATTTGCACACAGTCATATACCACAAACTTCACTACAATAAATTGCCAGACAATCTGTTTATTTTTGGCAATGTATTGTCGACTGAAATAGCTCCACTGAGGCTAGTATCCTGTCACCAAGTCACCCCTTGTTTACACATGGGACAGTCCTTGACTTTAGTACTGCCTCTTCAGAGTCAACTATCAGAGTATCAGTATCTTTGACACTCTCCTTTTAATTTTTTTGTCATTTTGTAAAGAGCACTCCCCTTTTATATCTGTCCTCCAGGGCTCACTGATTGGACGAGATTGACAGTCCCAAACAGGGAACTCGTGTTCTGTGGTGTCCAACTGGCTTACCTCATTACAATCGCTACAGTGTCACCAGGGAGAGAATGATGCTATTCCCACCTCTTCTTTCCAATTCTCTCTCCACCTGAAAAGGAAGTGTTTAAATATTTTTAAAAGCAAACGCTTAAAGAAAAATAAAGGAAAGAGCAAGAGAGTGGTAACTATTATGTTATGATTTTGAACTGTATCCATCTAGTTCTTAATGAGTACTGACCCAAAGCATAACTGGGTCCTAATTTGTTGCTAAGTTGCTAGTTCACCAAGAAACATCAGTCTTGCTGGTGTGAGAGCTGGAATGTTGTCACACTGGATGGAAACTGGTACCTTTGGGGCCAAATAACACTTTTGGTGGTGATTGAAAATTACATCTCTTACAGTTGACCTGATGTTTGTTTGTACTTCATTATTGGGACATTGATGTTGCTGGTAAGGTCAATATTTGTTTCCCATCCCTAATTTACCTTGAGAAAGTGAGATTGTTGTGGGGAGTCACCTTCTTGAGCCATTATTGTCCTTTTTTTCACTGTCAGTGCTGTTAGTAAGAGAGTTCAAACTTTTGATCTGTTGACGGTGAAGGAGTGATGATATGGTTCCAGCTCAGCATGCTGTGGGGATTGGAAGGAATCTTACAGTTGGTGGTGTTCCCACATTTCTGCTGCCCATGTTGTTTTGGATGGAAGAGGTTTTGTATTTGGAAGGGACAGT
Organism: Chiloscyllium plagiosum; assembly: GCF_004010195.1. Lineage (NCBI taxonomy): Eukaryota > Metazoa > Chordata > Chondrichthyes > Orectolobiformes > Hemiscylliidae > Chiloscyllium > Chiloscyllium plagiosum. The sequence goes on along the minus strand of NC_057718.1, from coordinate 35,651,247 downwards.
TGCATGATAAATGAGCTGTTGTAATGTCGGTTGTACATTGTACACATGGTTGCCATTGTGTTGCTGGTGAAGGGATATATGTTCAATGTTGCCTTCATTCTAGTAATTCATTCCCTTCATACCGATAATCAATCCCACGAACATTGTGATAGTGCTCCAGGGCACTTGACATGGGATACTATAAGAGGAGTTTTTAAAAGTATATTTATTAGCAACAAAGACTTTTCTTTGACACTACAAAAATATAAAGTTATGAAAAATATAACAAATACCTGTATAATAAAAAAGTGCAAATTACAATACAACTACTGTCTACTAACTACTAACCTACCCTATAAAACAAAACAAAAAAACCAAACACTGTGCAAAACAACACTAATAAATAAGTAAATGACTAAAAAAAACAAACGAACGCACAAGAACACAAAATAACAATGCTCGGCGCAGAGCTCTCAAACAAAAACAGGAGTGTTGTATACGTACTCAGGAGTTCCCCCTTCCAAGGCCCAGGGCTCAGAAAACCTAACCATCCTAGTTAAATGAATGCCCTAGTTAAGATAACAAACAGATCTGTGTCCAAATAACTCAAAAAGGGCTGCCATGTCTTATAAAAAAAGGTCTGTTGTGTGGTGCAACATGTTTGTGAAAAAATCCAAGGGAATGTGCTCCATAATTAATTTTCGCCATCCCAGCAAGCCCAATGGGTTCTCAGACACCCAATTTATCAGAATGTTCTTCCATGCACAGTAAGTAAGAATATTAAATAGTTTCTTCCCATGCCTGTCTTAAGATAGATTCAGTCAACCTAGAAGGAGAGATGTCAGGTCTACTTTAACTTTGGTCCTCAATACCCGCCCTTTCTCTCCCGCCACAGTGCTCCAATAAACAGGGAGCCTGTGGCATGTCCAGAAGCAATGGGTAAGAGTACCTACACATATTTTACATATGAGGCACATTGGAGATGCCCCTTTTTTAAACTTCACCAGATGGTCTGGTGCCAAATGAACACTGTGCAGAACTTTTAACTGCATAGCGTATGTCCTATTACAGATTGAGATCTTTTGCGTGTTCTCCCATGTTTCCTCTCATGTTTCAGAAGAGATCTCCATTCCTAGCTCTTGCTCCCAGATCCCTCATAACCGGTTAATATCCTACCAGGCTCTGCCACCCAGTAGATGATAGAGGGCACTAACCGAAAGGGTGCTTGTGGAATGTAGCAACAACCTCTCTGTATTGGGCTTAGTGAGAAGCGTAGTCTTCTTCTGGATGAAATCCCTAACCTGAAAAAAACGGAAAAGATCTCTGCTGGACATCCCGTATTTGTGGCTCAGTTGCTCGAAAGACATCATCAACTCCCCCTCAAACAAGTCTCCCAAACTGGAAACTCCTCTTGCTGCCCATAGTTTGAACCCTGAGTCCATCATCCCTGGTCAGAACCCTGACATACCAACTATGGGGGGGTGAGTGGTGAAGTCTTGGATAAATAACCCTCACTCTGGCGCATTGCCCTCCATGCCTTGAACGTACTAATAACAATGGGGTTCCAGCAGTGGTCCATAACTGTCTTCATCTTATCCTTGAACAATAGGTTAGTAAGAGGGCACTTTGCCTGGGAGGCTTCAGTATCCAGCCATATTGAGTCTGGATCGTTACGTGCCCAATCGCACACAAAGGACAGCAGGGAACTCAATTGATACCTCCTAATGTCTGGAAAATCAACTCCTCCCCATCCTTGAGGCAACTGCAATTTAGTAAGTTTGATGAGGGACCGCCCACAACGCCAAACGAAAGAATTAAACCAACCTATAATTTTCCGCAACATTGACCTGGAAACATTATAGGGAGTGTACACATGGGATAAAGCAAACAAGGGAGGACATTCATCTTAATAAGGGCTATTCGTCTATTCGTCCCAACCACAAAATTGGAAGAGCCTTCCATCTCTGGAGATCCTGCTTAATATTGTCAAAGAGATGAACAAAGTTTGTCTGAAATAACCGATCAAACATGGGGGTAATAAACATACCTAGGTTCCAGAAACCCGCCCGTGACCACTTAAAGGGGAACCTAGGGCCACCTTTAACCTCTGGCACTTCCTTAAGGTCCCCCAAAGGTATAGCCTCCGACTTTGCAAAGTTGATCTTATATCCTGAAATAGCCCCAAATGAATTAATACATTGTATCAGATGGGTTACGGAGGTCATCGGGTCCAATAAAATCAAAAGGACGTGATCTGCATCTGGTGTAATCTTGTGTGCCCTCGGTTCCACTTCCAGAGCGGTTTTGTGGATGTTCTGACGAATAGCCTCTGCCAGTGGCTCTAGCATCGACGTAAACAACAGTGGTGAGAAGGGGCAACCTTAACGATCACCTTTGCCAATCCTAAAATTCCCAGACTTCAGCCCATTGTTGATGACCACTGCCAGGGGGTGGTGATATAAAACCTCCACCCACCTAGTAAAGACCAAACCCAGCCCAAACCGCTCTAAGACATAAAAGAGATATGGCCATTCCACCTGGTCAAATACTTTCCCTGCATCGAAGGAAATTGCCAACCCCTGGATCAATCGTTGCTGACATGCTTGGATCATATTCAGCAACCTTCTAATATTATCAGAGGACCTATGGCCCCTTGTAAAACCTGCCTATTCCTCTTTGACAATATAGGGCAGCATCTCCAATAACAGCGCCAAAATCTTCGACAGAATCTTAAAATCTGAATTTAATGAGAGATGGACCTATATGAGGCACAATCCTCAGGAACCTTCTTAAGAATTATGGAAATATTAGCTTCTCTCAAAGATGGTGGTAAGCATTCATGCATATAGGAGTGATTGTACATTTCCAGCATCGGCCCTGACAGAATCCCTATGAACTCCTCATAAAAATCATCCAGGAGACCATCAGGGCCAAGCGCTTTCCCACTTTAAAGTGGCTTAACTGCCTCCTGTATTTCCTGAACTGTCAGGGGAGCATTGAGGAGAGAGGCCTTTTCCAAGGTTACCCCCCAGGAGGTCCAGGCTCTTTTAAAAAAAAAGGTTTCCGTCTTGGGCCACCCATCCGTGCAACCTTCAGTCCAATACAATTCAGAGTGAAAACTCTGAAAAGCCTCATTAATCCTTTTGGCATAATATTTAAGGACGCTGGTGCAGACTCTCAACTGCAGTGATGAATTGGGGAGCACGCTTTTTCCTAGTCAGATACGCTAAATACTTCCCTGGCCTTTCCCCATACTCGAACAGCCTTTGTCAAGCAAAAGCAAGTTCTTTCTTATATTCCAAGTATTTTTTAAAAAAGAAAAATTATTAGTGGGAAGGGAAAACATGGAAAGAAGGAAAAGAGGACAAACATGCACTATATGTTTCAGACCAATCAGACTATTTTAAAGTGTCCACAAAGTTCTTGGCTTTATCCGCCAAGTCAGATGTATAAACTGTGTCCTCGTGGCTGACACGGAACACCGCAGGGTACCTCATGGAGTACTGGATACCCAGGTTCCTCAGCCTCTTAACTTCATTGAAGGACTTCCTCCTTTGAATTACAGCTACCGAGAAATCTTGAAAACCCGTAGTTTTTGACCCCTTGTACAGCAGTGCCTGTGGATCTTTCCCCTGTGATCTGGAGGCTCCTCTCACTCTTTGCTTGTTCCTGTATGTGTGGAAGTGCACTTGAACCAGCCAGGGGCACTGTACCGGCCCAGACCTGCGCACTGCCACTCTATATAGGCCCTTTCAATGTGCAGTTGGCTGGACTCGATGTGAAGGCCCAGGAACTGTGGAAGCCAGTGTTCAAAGATGCCTACTGGCTGCCCACCTTTTTCACCCTCCAGGAGCCCGACAATCCATAGATTCATCCTCTGACTTTGATTTTCAAGGTTGTTGACCTGATCTCGCAAGGCCCATGCTTGGTGTTCCAGGGCCTGGATCTATCTGGATGAGGACACAGTCGCTGCTTCCGTGGCTGTAGTTCCACCCTCCACCTCCTCCATCCACGCCCTGAGGCCCTGGAGCTCCGGTTAATGCTTTTTCAGCATCGATGTGATGGGTTGAATCTGGACACAGATTTCCTCGAACACAGCCTCAACCTTCGTGGTTCATCTCACCAATTCCTGCGAGTCCGTTAAGTCCCTCGGGGGTTCAGGAGAGGCCGCAGGCGTGCCCGGTGCTGCAGAGGAGTGTCCTCCCTGCTACTGTTTGCTTGCTCCCTTTCCTTTTGGCATCCTTCCCACTCCCAAAGTTAACAAACATGTCTCCCCAAGGCTTTAAATGAATAAGTCCCTTGTAAGAGTTAGCCAGGGATGGCAAAAAACACCCATATGCCTTGGCTGTTAGGCAGAGCTGTCCATGGCACTACTACTGAATCGTTGTCATCTTGCCAAGTCCAACACGGGAGATTTAAAATGATGAGAGTTGAATGTTTCCAGCTGATATCTGAAAATCTCAATCTAAAATTTGAACTTCAATGTGCTGTTTTGAAGAACTGCAATTACCATTTCCCTGTGTCCTTAACCTTTTCATGAAGAATATCGGTTATTCCCAAGTAGACAAACAGGAGGCTGGAAGAACACAGCAAGTCAGACCGATTCAGGAGGTGGAGAAGTCAACGTTTTGGATATTAACCCTTCTTCAGGACTCAGTTATTCCCAAATTATTCCATAGAGGTACTGTTAGTTGTCATAAGTAAACTATCTTAGTCCAGTGTTTTTTTTTTATTTTTTTTTTAAAGAACCTTGATTATTTTCTCAACTAAAAGTAATGGGGTCAAAAATGGAAAGTTGTGGAAGATATTTGTCAGGATCACAGTGTTCCATCATCGCATGTTTGTTCATTGCAGTACAAGCAATATGCTAACTTTGTGCCACCTGCTGACTCAAAAGATTTCAATACAGAGCAGGTGCTGATAACTGTGCAGGAAATCATTCTGATCTGGGAAACTGTAGAATAGCCTAACACAAGTGACAGAAGGCTGCAAAGTTTTCAGATGCTGTGCTGTGTTTGAAGTAAAAAGCAGTAAAGATGTCTTGTCTTTGTAAGAAATTCTCCAAACAGACTCAAAAGGTAATGGAGACAGTGGACCTACATTAATTCTGCAAGAAACTCATTGACGTTATATGAGTGATCAAGGCCAGTGGTGCTTTGAATGTCAAATCCCACCAATCATTAGCCACCTGCCCCACTCAGTGCAGCACATTCCTGTCAGTCAGTTTCCAACACTCTCCATAAGATCTCATTTATTGGCTTTACATCAGTTGGTCTTCAGCAAGCTTCCCAGCAGCTTACACACATTGACAACTATTTAACTATAACCATTATATCCCATTCTCTGAAACATTTCCCTCTCTCGCAGAACAAGGTGGCACAAGGGGAGGTGGTGGTATTGCCTAGATCAGTAATCCAGAGATCTGTGCTAATGCTCTGATGACTTGGGTTTGAGTCCCACTATTGCAGATCGTGGGATTTGAAGTCTGTTAATAACAGTCCAGAATTAACAACTCATGTAATGGTGATTGTGAAATTATTGTCGATTGTTGGAAACAACCCCACCTGGTTTGGGAAAACATTAAGGAAACATTAACTGGTCTAGCCTGCAATTGACTCCTGACGAGGTGATTTTTAACCTAATTGGATTAGGTTCCTAATTGGGATCATGCTAGATTTATCTTTAACTCACACAAGACTATTATATCATCAGATTAGGTGGCGCTCAATGAAATCTCCAACATCAATCCTTTCACAACTGATTCTATTCCCTTGGTACAATGGGTAAACTCTTGAAACTAAGTCAGAAACTGATGGCTTAAGACCCTTTCCTAATATGAGTACAAAAGTCTAGGCAGTTACCCCAGTGCAGTCCTGAAGTCATTCTGGAAATGTAGAGGTAATGTCTTTCAGGTTGATTATTACATTGAGGCCCTGCCTGTAGATATAAAAGGACTTTTTTTCAAATTTTCGAAGAAGAGTAGCAGTGCTAACACTGATACTAAGCCAATACTCATCCTTCAATCAACATCCCAATTGTGACTGCCTCGTTGTTCTCGGGAGATGATCGGAGATTAACTGCAATTCCATGAACCCCTAGCAGCTAGGACCTAGCTTATATCAAGGCCTCTTGTACTGCACAGTAGCATAATATGTAATAATATCCCCTTCAATCTGATCAGGATAATCATGTGGACTTCTTGATTCTCTTCAAATCCAGATGCAATTTCATGCTATTTTTGAGAAGTTTTATTTTGCATCCTAAGGAGATTTATTTTATTTGACTCATGAAGCAACATATGATTGATCATTTTGCCTAATTGGTACAACCTATGCTCTTGCATCAGAGACAAAATAAAGATTATATGAGGCAGGATAATATTTCTGTATTCTGTGCTATATCCAAGTGAAAAACTTTGCCCAGCTTCAGTCATTTTGAACATTCCTCCAACATTGCACTACACAACAGCCTGTCCAGTGTCCTGGTTTTAAAACCCCACTGCCTTATGTTCTTCAAAGTAATGAAAAAATGGTTTGGTCGTCTCACATAGTAATAGATACAGACCTGTCACTGAGTGGTGTCTGAGTTCTGAAGAAGAGCCAGATCAGACTTGAAACATTAACTTTGCTTCTCTCACAACAGATGCTGCAGGCCTGTTGAGATACTCCAGAACTTATTTTTCTGTCAGATTTTGTACAAGAGATAGGGGAAATCAAAACTCTCTCTTTTAAAATGACAGGCCCTGTGAAACAGCTCAACAAACCACCGTTGTACTTAGCTGCCACAAAGTCTGTTAGATCATCCAGGGTCAACCTCGGCACCAGAAACACCAACAGCATACACAATCCTGGTGACCCTGCAAACTCCTCCTTATTCACATCTGGGGGCTTGCCACAAAATTGGGAGAGTTGTCCTATAAGGCTCGTGAAGCAACTGTCAAACTCATGGAATGATACCTTGTAGTAATGTCCTGGGCACCACTGTCACCATTCCTGGACATACTCTGACCCACCAGCAGTGCACACCCAACAGAGGTGGCAGCACAATGTGCATACAGTCAGGAGAGATTTGCCTCAGTTGTCCACAACAGTGACTCAAACCTCTTGAAGTCTCAAGTGGTCAGCTCAAATGAGCATGGAAACCTCCCGATTACCACCAATCCACACCCCTACAAGTGGTAAATCAGGTCTCCTCCATTGAACACCACTTGGAGGATACTCAGAGGATGACAAGGGAACAGGATGTACTCTGGGTGGGAGCTTCAATGTCCATCAGCAAGAGTTGTTCAATAGTCCTACTACTGACTGAGCTGGTTGCATTCTAAAATAACTGCTGGAGTTGGCCAATGGCAGGCAATGAGGGAACTATCAAGAAGTAGAAATATACTTAACCTTGTTCTTACCAATCAACCTGTAGCACATGCAAGTACTCATTACAGTACTAGTAAGAATGGCCACAGCACAGTTCTAGTCAAGAAGATCACTCTCAAATTGAAGATATCCTGCACTATGTTATGTGGCACTGCCACCAGGCTTAAAGAGATAGTATTCAAACCGATCTGGCAACTAAAGACTGGTCATGCGTGACGCACAATGGACCATCAATGGGAGCAGAACTGTATTCAATACAATTGATAATGTCATGGCCCAGCATATTACCCACATGACCTAAGTAAAGGTCAACTTCATGAGGATACAACACAGCACTTGTATGCCAAGCAGTATGCATTGGAACTGAGAAATCCCACAGCCAATGGAACAGATCTAAATTTAGCAGCTCTGTTACATCCAGTCATGAATGGTGGTAACAAGTTAAGTGCTCATTGAAGGAGGATCCACAGATATCATCATCATCATCAGTGATTTGGCAGCCCAGCGCCTAATGAAAAGATGAGGCTGAAGCATCTGTAAGCATCTTCAATCTGAAGTGCCAAGTGGATGATCCATCTCATCCTTCTTATGAGGTCCCCAGCATCACAAATACTAGCCTTCAGTCAATTTCTTCCCTCCATGTCATCAGGAAGTGGAGGGAGGTGCTGGATACTGCAATGGATATGGGCCCTAATGACATTTCTGATAGTTGTTCTGAAGACAAATGCTGCAGAGCTAGTTGTGCTCCAAGCCAACCTGTTTTAGTACAGTATAACATTAGTATCTACTTGGCAATGCTGAAAATTGTCCATGTGCTTCCTGTCCAGAAAACGTAGGGCAAATTTAGCTTGGTCAGCCTACTCTCAATCATAAATACAGTGATAGAATATGTCATCAGTTGTTGTTGTGTTCACCATAGTCTTATTGGACCACAGGGCTGCTCTTTCAACAGAGAGAGAGACAACCTTTGGTGATTTAACCTGAGGGCCAACGTAACTCAGGTGAGGAGGGAGGTTGAGAAGAAGAGCCTTTTGTGGTAACCTCAGTCAGTAATGGGAATTGAACCCATTCTGTTGGCATCACATTGCTTCATAAATCAACCGTCCAGCAAAATGAGCTAAATCTGAGTTAATTTGCCAATTGGGGGATGACAACAGCAACAGCAGAGCGGTGACACCAAAGCTCACTCTGCTGTATAGCAGGGAGGGTCTAAGTGCAGGTGAACAATAGCAATAGAGGACTGTATAGTCAGGGCATATCTGTGGCCACAAAATGGTGCCAGAATGGTGTGTTGCCCTCTGGTGCCAAGATCAAGCAAGTCGCTGAGTAGTTGTGGGACATTCTCAAAAGGGATGGCAAGCAGCCAGAGGTCATGGTACATGTTGGTACTAACAGCAAAGACAGGAAGAGTGACAAGGCCCTGCAAGGGGAGTTTAGTAGTAAATAGAAAAGCAAGACCTGTTGAGTTGTAATCTCAGGATTACCTCTTGTGCCATGCACTAGTGAGGCTCTGAATAGGAAGATAGTACAGTTAATAGAGCTAGTATAGGAGGGAGGGTTTCAGATATGTGGATCATTGGGATGTCTGCCAGGGCAGGTGGGACCTGAAAGAGAAGGATGGGTTGCACCTAACTTGGAAGGATGCCAATATCCTGGCAGGGAGGCTTGCTCGTGTCACTCGGGAGGATTTACTCTCGTGTGTGAGTGGGGGCAGAACCAAAACAGTAGGTCAGCAAGTAAAATAACCAAGGTGGAGTTCAAGACTTAAGGCCAGTAAGGCTAAGAGGAAGAACAGACAGGGAGAGGTTACTGAACATGGTGGGACTGGCAGTCTGGTGTATGTTTGATTTAACATGAGAATGACAGGTAAGACAAATGGATTAGTATATAAAACTATGATGTTTTAGCTATTGCAGGGTTTAGATGTTTCAGGAGATACAGGGGAATGTAAAAGAGGTGGGGGAGTAGCATTATTGATAAGGGAGAATATCACAGCTGGAGGACATCTTGGAGGGCTCATCCTGTGAGGTCATGGGTAAAGTCAGGAATAGGAAAGGTGCAGTCATTTTGGTAGGGTTGGACTACAGGCCTTCCAACAGCCAGCAGGTGACAGAGGAACAGATATGTGGACAGATGATGGAAAAATATTTTAAAAAATGGAAGTGTTGTGGTGGGTGATTTTAGCTTCTCTTATATTGATTGGGATTCCTTTAGTAAGCTTTTCAATTAACTACCTAACACCTTTGCAAGACCTCGTCACTCTTCCAGCCTGTGTTGTTGGTACTCATGTGTGTGCGAGGGCTTTGTTTTGGGGGTTTTGTTAAGTGTGTCCAGGAGAGTTTCTTGAAGCATTGTGTAAATAGTCCAGTGAAGAAGGGGGCCACACTAGACGTGGTATTGGGGAATGAGCCCAGCCAGGTGACCCAAGTCTCAGTGGGGAACATTTCAGAAACGGTGACCATAATTTCCTAAATTTTAAGGTACTTATGAATAAGAATAGTCCTTGAATGAGAGTTCTAAATGGGGGAAGGCTAACTGTGACAATATTAGGCAGGAACTGGAGAATGTAAATTGGAGGCAACTGTTTGAGGATAAATAGTCATCTGCATTGGGGGCTGCAGGGTGACTTGACCAAATTTACAAAGTTACCGAGAGACTCTAACAGACAATTGGAACGCAGATGCTGGAGACCAGAGTCAAAAAGTGTGGTGCTGGAAAAGCACAGCAGGGCAGGCAGCATTCTTCATCTCCCCTACTCCCACTTCATCCCAGATCTAACCCTCCAACTTGGTACTGCCCTTTTGAACTGTCCTACCTGTACATCTTTCTTGTCACCTATCCGCTCCACCTTCCTCACTGACCACCTGCATCTAGCTATCACCTTCCCAGCTACCTCATACCCACCTCCACCCCCCCATTTATCTCTCAGCCCCACCGCCCACCACTTTCTGATGAAGGGCTTATGTCTGAAACGTCGATTCCCCTGATCCTTGGAATTTGTCTGACCTGCTGTGTTTTTCCAGCTCCACACTTTTCAGAATGGGAATGGATGGTCGGAGTCTTCTTCCCAGGGCAGAAATTTCAATTATAAGGGGGCATTCCTTTAAGGTAAAAGGGGGAAAGTTTAAAGGAGATGAGAGAGGCAGTTTTTTTTACACAGATGATGATAAGTGCCTGGAATGCACTACAGGCGAAGGTGATAGAAGCGGGTATGATAGCAATATTTAAGAGGCATTTGACAGATACATGAATGCGCAAGGAATAGAAAAATATTGACTGAATTGAGGCAGAAGAGTTTTAATTTAAAAAGGCAGTATGTGTCAGTGCAGACTTGGTGGGCTGAAGGGCCTGTTCCTGTGCTGTTTTGTTCTTTGTGCTATCACTGCACTACAAGAGCCCCCAGTTCCTCTCAGCAGTCTCCTAGACCTAACCATCTTCTGCTTCATCAATGATCATACCCCATCATAAGGTCAAAGTTGGAGGTGTTTGCTGCTGATTGCACAATGTTCAGCTTAAATGACAACTACTCAGATACTGGAGCAATCTGTGTCTAAATTAAACACAATTGGACAACATTCTGGCTTGGGCTGATTGGTGACAAGTACCTTTGGTGCCACATGAACACCACTGGCATTCCCTCTCAACCTCCTGGAGCTTAACATCAACCAGACACTGAACTGGCCCAACTACATAAATACTGTGGCTACAAGAGCAAGTCAGAGAATGGGAATTCTGTGCTGTCTAGCTTACTGCCTGACCCCACAAGGCTTTTATTGCTATCATCGACAAGAAAAAAGTGACTGCAGCAGTTCAAGAATGCAGCTCATTGCCACCATCTCCAAGAAAAATGTGAGGACTGCAGATGCTGGAGATCAAAGTCAAAACAGGCTGGAAAAGTGCAGCAGGTCAGGTAGCATCTGAGGAGCAGGAGAGTAGACGTTTTGAGCACAAGCTCTTCATCAGGAATGAAGATGAAGAACTTATGCTCAAAACGTCAACTCTCCTGCTCCTCGGCTGCTGCCAGACTGGTTATGCTTTCCCAGCACCACATGTTTTGACTGACTACCATCTACAAGTCAGGAGTGAAATGGGATATTCTCTATTTACCTAGATGAGTGCAACCCCAATAGTAAACAAACTTGATACTATCCAGAACAAAGCAGCCCATTTGATTGGCACCTCATCTAACATCTTCAACATTCTGTACCTCCACCACTGACACACATTAGCAACTACAAAATGCACTGCCAGCAACAAAACAGACAGCACCTACTAAAACCAACGCTTCTACCACCTAGATAGATAAAGACTGAGGATGCTACCTGTACGTTCCAAGCCACACATGGACCTAATTTGGAACTATATTACTATTCCTTTTCTATTGCCAAGTCAAAACCTTGGAATTGCAGCCCTAACAACATTGTTGGTTTACCTACTCCCAGTGAACTGCAGCAGTTCAAGAATGCAGCTCACCACCACATTCTGAAGGACGATTAGGGATAGACAATAAATGCCAATAACACCCACATCCTATGAATGAATAAATAAAAAGCTTTAGACATCAGGAACTTATAGGAGAGTGATAAGTGTACCTGCATACCCTAACCTTTATTGAGATGGCTATTGTGCCTGTGGCCAGTGACAGGACTAAAGTCTTTGAAGATCATGGAAACCTCATACTTAATCCTGTTTAGATTAGATTACACTACAGTGTGGAAACAGGCCCTTTCGGCCCAACAAGTCCACACCGACACGCCGAAGCGCAACCCACCCATACCCCTACATTTACCCCTTACCTAACACTACGGGCAATTTAGCATGGCCAATTCATGGCCTGCACATCTTTGGACTGTGGGAGGAAACCGGAGCACCCGGAGGAAATCCACGCAGACACGGGGAGAACGTGCAAACTCCACACAGTCAGTCGCCTGACGTGGGAATTGAACCCGGGTCTCTGGCGCTGTGAGGCAGCAGTGCTAACCACTGTGCCACCGTGCCGCCCACTTTTTTTTTCCACTCCTGTTCTATTTATTGGCAATATCTCGTATCTCACTTTCTCCTTGTCCTCCACAGATTTCTAATTTACAAACTGGAGATGCTGTTTAGACAGGGGTTGCAGTTGTGCTTTCAGGTTTCCTTAATGGTGCATTGTATGGTTTTTTTCAGTGAGCTTTTGTCTACTGAGTGATTTACCAGCTGATTTTCCTTTCTGTTAGCAGCTGTGCTTGTAGCAGTTACATTACAAATTACTTTCAAAATGTGGACATTTAGAAAATGATTGCTGTAATAAAACACAGGGTTCAGTTGATGATATAAAGAAAAGAAACCAAAAGACTTGCATTGACATAGCACAATCTTAGGATTGCCATAGTGTTTTACAGCTAAAGGAATAAATGTAATTATTTGTAATTGTCAGTCGTAATTATTATTATTATTTATCATGCAGTTTATAATTGGGGATGTTAACCCTAATTACATGGAAATTGGACAAGTTTCTCTGCTGATGGAAGAGCAATCCCCTACAAGGAGTTAAATGATGAGAAGGTGTGAATCAGGAGTTTCTTGTGGGACAGAAGGGGAATGGTGTTGAGGGGCCTCCTCCTCAGCACCTGACCTCTGTTCTTGGTCATTACAACATCCACTCCGCATGCAAGAGTGAACTAATCATGTGTGTTTTCCATGTTCTTTGCTTGACCCAGTGCTTCCAAGTAAAGCCAGTTCTTCTGGTCTAGACCATCTCACAGTCTAGCTGGTGATGAGAACAGCACTCTCACCATGGCTGGAATGGGTTTGTGAATGCTATCTTTCTGAGAGAGGACATCAAGTTTGTACTCCATGGAATCACTACCATTCAGATTACAATTCAGCAAATCTAGTAAAAATCTGATAGAAGGCAGATTGCTGTGACATCCTGCAAGCCCCAGTGTACGTTCTGATTCACAGTCATGATGGCAACAGTTTGAATGTGCATGGTAGCAAGCTGATGTGGCTGACAATAACCTGATTTTCATTGCAGGGTGTTTGGTGCTTGTGCTGAAATGGATCATGTGATTTCGGACATCAGATCCTGCATAGCTGGGACTATAATTGTGCTTGAAGCCCTATGCACTGTTGTTTTGGAGGTCTTTGTGCTTCTTGACAATGAACGCAAGTCTTGCGGCAGGTCTACATGCTTGCAACATCCTACTATAAGCTGATCTATTTAATTTCTCATATCGGTCCTCTCCAACAGAACCTGTGTGCCTCCTTACTCTCCAGCAAGCTAGCACCTAATTGATTCCTGCTCTCTATCATGGCTATTACTCACTTGTAACTGGTGATTTCATTATATCTAGATCCCAACTCTAATCTGTACGTTGCCATTATCTGTATTGGTAGTGACTGAATGTGAAATCAAGATATGGTGCTGTATCTTCACTCGATCCCTGTGTTCTGTCATAGAAAATACTTGGCAGATGAAGCAACCTGTCTGAACTCTTAGGTTGATTGACTTCAGTCAGTTTCAATTGACGATCATTGATTTTAAGCACTGATTCAGCTCCTCTCCCAATAGTGTCTGATTGGTTGAGTGTTTTCAACGTTTTCAAATGTTTGCGGCACAGTGGCTCAATCGTTAGCACTGCAGCCTCTCAGCGCCAGGGACCCAGGTTCAGTTCCAGCCTTGGGCGACTGTGTGGAGTTTGCACGTTCTCCCAGGGGTTGCGTGGGTTTCCTCCGGGTGCTCTGGTTTCCTCCCACAGTCCAAAGATGTGCAGGTCAGGTGGATTGGCCATGCTAAATTGCCCATTGTGTTAGGTGCATTAGTCAGAGAGAAATGGGTCTGGGTGAGTTACTCTTCGGAGGGTCGGTGTGGACTTGTTGGGCCGAAGGGCCTGTTTCCACACTGTACGGAATCTAATCATTTCAGATTTCTAGCATCATTGCACAGATTTTTATTTTAATGTTTGTAATTAGCTATTCTACACACTTACTTAGTGTGGACTGGTTAATTTCTGAAGGTGATATAATTTTCCCATTGAAAACTGAAACCTGTAAACTGAGATTTGTTTCAATGGGGAATTCACAGAGCACTGCTCATTTTTCTATTAGCTGCCCATTTAAAATTTCTATCTGAGTACTAATCAATGTTCTGTGCTATCGTAATACAGAGAGAGAAGGCAAAGTAGTTTAGTGAGGGCAGGAATTGAATGTTAGACAGACTCAATGGACCAAGTGGCCGACTTCTACTTCGATGTCTTATGGTCATATAGTCTTATTTTTTATATAAATCTATGATAAACCCCAATAACAATATGGAAATCAGATAACTTGAATTTATTTTTCTAAACTCCCTTCATTAACTTCCATCTTTCTATCCTTGATCCTCAAAATCTACTTCTTTAACCAAGCCTTTGGTCATCGGCCATGTATCTGTATGGTTTGGAATCAAATTTTGTTGGTAACGCTGTTGTTAAGTAAGATGTTGTATAAACATAAATTATTGGTTAATTCACGTTCAGAGATTCAAAACTTGGTGACCCACTGCCTGGATGGTGCAGCTGCATTGTGATGTGTTTACAGTATTAATGTGAACATAGAAATATCCCGTCAAGAAAGTTAATAGGGCATGGATGCTGATGTTTGTTTTGGGCCGAATATCATTTTGGATGCGATGTAGGTACCATATAACATTTAATTTGGACATGTATAGTCTCTTAGATTGGTATCAATAATTTAAAGGGACAGAGAATATGCTAGATTTCTTTCCTAATTGACCTTGGCTTTTCATCCAATTTTGCCATTTCAAGGTGTTGGAAGGTTTCTAGAAAAGAAATTTATGTTACAAAGATATCACCATGATTACAAACTTTGATGTTGCTGGCAAAGGAGATGTATTTCCAAAATGTTTCATCTTGCACTCGTCAGGACAAAAGCAAGAATTCAAATAGGCACAACAGTTTTTCCTATAGGAAGAGGGTATACTAATGGTTAGCTGAGTCAATTTTGTTTAACCATTTAACACTTTTTAATGCGTAATGAGTCTAGGCTTAGAGCCCAGATTTTCATAAAGGCTTGACTTTTATTTTTATCACTAGCTCAAAATTTATTTACACAAGATGAAGTAATGTTAAGTGCTTACAGTTTCTGTTGTTGATACTATAGATGTCTAGTTGATTGATACTTATAGGATTGTTACAGAAGCCGATTGTTTTAAAAATATTTTAATACATTTTATAAGGTGGTGTCAGATACTGTTGAGGGTGGGCAGTAGCATGGGATGGCATGGAGATTGAGGGGACAAAGGGATGGGATGGGGAGGGAGAGCAGATGTGGGAAGTGGATGACTGCCTAATATTCAATGGCAGACCTTGGACCAAGTGCAAAGAAGCCAAGTGGTCCTTATAAATCACTTGGCAGCCCCTGTGGTCATGTCCTGCCTGTGCATGAGGCAGCAACTCTGACTTCACTCAGCCACCCCATGACCCAGGAATGAAAATTGCACCCTTTGGAGTAGTATTCCCTGAAGCAGGCCTGTTGAATTTTTCAATTGGAGCTACCTGCCTTGCTGGTGAAAATTCCTGTACCTCCTCATCTGCTATTATATTTTAAACCACCTTCAAAGTTTGGCTTTCTTATCCATGGGCTAACAAATTTTATTCTACATAACATTGTCAGATATCTGTCCTTTTTTGTGTATTTTTGAGGTTAAATCAGTTTTTCAACACTATTTATTTTAAAAGTATTCTTTAAGGTATGCCATAGATTCATGCAAACTTAATAATCAGTTTCGTTTTGCTACTTTTTACAAACATGAGAAAAAGAAAATGAATAATTTAATATATGCAAATTTGTGATAGCTAGTTAATTAGGTATTGTGTTTTAACGTGAAATTGTTCAACAAAATAAAC
Source organism: Chiloscyllium plagiosum (assembly GCF_004010195.1). Lineage (NCBI taxonomy): Eukaryota > Metazoa > Chordata > Chondrichthyes > Orectolobiformes > Hemiscylliidae > Chiloscyllium > Chiloscyllium plagiosum. The sequence goes on along the minus strand of NC_057718.1, from coordinate 35,635,010 downwards.
TTAAAGGAAATTTTAAAATAGACACTTCTGAAATAAATATTTTTTCGCAAAATGTGAGTGAGAGTGTGAACTAGAAAAGATAAGTGAGAGACTTAGTCATTTGAGAACAAAGTAGGCTGTGTAAGTGTGAGTTTACTGACAAAAACTTTGTGCCAATTTTTAAGTCACTCAAGGTAAAGTCATTTCATTTCAGATTTAATCATAAAACATGAATTTAATGCGAACAGTAAAACCTTCGATCATATTTGTTATTCCAGTGAGTTATATCCTCATTGCCCGTTTGCTGCTTGCCTTCTCTCCCTTGAGGCCCTGAACTTAGCTAATGATTCAATTTTTCACATAAAGTTCCTCCAGCATTGAAGCAGGCTATTCAGCCCATTGAGTCCACACTGACCTTCCGAAGAGCATCCCACCCAGACTCACCCTCTGATCCTATCCCTCCAACCCTGCATTTCCCATGGCTAAACCATTTAGCCTGCACATCTCTGCATGCTATGGCATTTTAGCATGGCCAATCCACCTAACCTGCATATCGTCAAACTGTGGGAGGAAACTGGATCACCCGGAAAAATCCGCACAGACACGGGGAGAATTTGCAAACTCCACACAAACAGTCACCTAAGTGGCAGCAGTGTCAATCACTGAGCTACTGTGCGCTGGGGAGGAAAATATAAAGCAGACCTCTAGCTTCACATGAATCAAGCATTCATTGTATGTGGGCAAAAATTATAAACAGCGGATTACTAGGTAGTTGGAAAGCTATGAGGACAGTAGAAAAATGATAATGGAAGAGGAAACTTGTTATTGATTTTATCCTATGCTAAAGACAAACTAAGAAAGCATAAAGCACCACAGTTGCAATTGCTGACTAAGAAGCTTGAATGTCTTGGCGATGAGAGAATGCCAGATTGAAGGAATTTGAAAAGATTTTTGGGTGAGCCATAGACAAATTGAGGTATAAATGTGCTGTAACTTTGCTACTGCAATCTAAAATTTATCCCAATGCTGTAGCTTATTTCTGTCTTCTGGTTTCAAATATTGTCTTTTTTTTTTGAATGATGCAATGATTTTTGCTTTAGCTGCTCAAATATCTCCTTCACAAGTTGTGTGAAGAGATGTCCCCCTATCTGTCCCATCACATTTGGTGAACGCTGTATGTAAATGATTCCACAATGCTGATTCTCCATTCGTATTTGGAAGGTCTTCCCCATCATCATTGTTTTGGTGGATAAAGTGTCTGTATTGCTTGCTTTGAAGTTGTTAGATGGCTCCATAGAAATGTATGTGTATGTGCTTAATTGGTGTTTTATTTGGTACCAGTTGTGCTATAATTCTGTTGACGAATGATTTGGGGACTTGTCAATATTAATAACATCCTGAATATTTCAATATAATCATCAGCTTTCTGTGTTTTTGTCAAAATTTCATTTCAGAAAAAAATGCAAACAAAATGTTTATTTCTTGAATAAGTTTATTTGGGAACTATGGGAAAATTGGGTACTATATTGAAAATTAATGGAGTCTATTTCCCAATCTGAAGGGGAAGAGTGCAGTAGTGACAGCAGCTCTAACTTAAAGTGCCAGTAACCAGACTCTTTATAAAATCTAAATATTTTAAAAGAGCCTCACGAGTAGTTTGGATGTACAAACTGTCGAAAAAATTGTTGTGGACATTTTGGAGTATCATTGTGGATATAGAAGTAGGCAGTTCGCTGAAAAATCTAGCAAATCATGTTGAAAGGTCTAAATGTTCAAAAGTGATTGGTGCACTGATAAGTGTAAATTCCAGGATTGGAGTGCGTGTTCATATTTTTAGTAGCTCGTGACATGAATGTAAATCGCTTTAGAATGTAGCACCTTGCCATCAAAGAGGAAGCAATACATGAATCAAAAAGTGTGAAAAAAATTTGAATGCAAGTCACATTTTTAAATATAATTGATTAGAGCTGTAGAGTCATTTAGTGGAGCTGAAAGCAGTGACAGGAGTATTGATCATTTTCACTTAATTATATAATAAAGAATGAGTTGCTTTTGTTTCAGTAGCTCCCAATATGGCACTAATTTGAATCATTAAATATTTTGATAAAAGTAGCCTATGGATTTGTCAGTAAGTGTCTGAATGATAACTTAGTTCCCTGCAGTGATGATTACTATTTCCAAATAATTATTCTTGAGTTCAACTAAAAGCCATCAGTGCACCATAAACATTGTCTAATTGATTAATGATATATTAAAAGATGTAAACTATTACAAAGGATATCAGAAACAATTAATGTATGTACATAAGCTTTCATGTAACATTAAGCAATGCATAATTATTAGAGTCCTCAAGGTTTATATGCATGGAATTGTGACTTATTCGTTAAAAGTGACTGTATCCTTTCTATCTATAATGTCCTCCAACTTTACAGTCAAATGAGATCTCTACATGCCTCCAATTCTGACCTCTTGCAACACTCTTTTTCTTGAGCTGCACCATGCTGTCAGTTGCAGAGACTCTAAAAGCTGGAAATCCTTCACTATCTTTCATATCATGTCTTCAAATTTAAATTTTTGACCAAGCTTTTGATTATCTGTCCTAATCTAATTTTATGGAACCTGATGTCAAATTTTGTCAAATAATCCTTCTGTGAAACTGTCCAATTAACAATGCCACATAAATACATATATGGCATATGCATATACTATACAAAAAGTGCACCTTGTTTAATTTTTGCAGTACCAGATGCTCAGAACTAATGTTGTACTGGTCAGTGTTGTAGACTATTGACCCCAACTTAAACATCTACCTTTTTATTGGTTTGGTAGCATTGACTGTTTTTTTTGCACTTAGTATCTGGAAAAGATATACTTAAAACATGAAAAATAATAAATTTGTTAGGATTTACCTCTCCAATGTAACTATAATTTTACAGCTTTGCTTTAGCTAATATTTTACTGCATTATTGAAGTGTTAGCTGTTGAAGATACTGCAGCACTTCAACATTTTGCCCATGTGGTCATTGTTTGGCCTTGACACCGTGCTAAATCATTGTGAGCATTCAAAGCGAATTCAGTCTTATTCTCCACTAATATCAATGGGTAACACGAGAATATGAAGGTAGAATAACCTCCACTGACGCACTCCCCACAACCCCTGTCCCACCATCACCTCGCCTGCTCCTTTCCTTGTCCAAGAAGACCAAGGTAAATAGCAGTTCCTGTTTAGATTTGACTTAAAATCAAACAAAATAAACCCTGGTCCGTACAGCTTTAATGCATACCATGTGCTGATTTTTACCCGAGCTATGGTGGTGTTTGACTATTATAGCTGTTTAGGTAAATTCCTTCTAGTCAATACTTCAGTAATGCAGTAAAATATTAGCTAAAGCAAAGCTGTAAAATAGTAGCCGCATTGGAGAGGTACATGCAAACAAATTTATTATTTTTCATGTTTTCAACATAACTTTTCCAGGGTACTAAGTAAAACCTTAGGAATTGTACAAAATTTATAAAAGCTTTATATCAAGGCAGTGTCTTCCTAAATCAATCCTGCCACAGAGTAGTTTGATGTAGTAGCTGTCATCGAAGTTGAGTATGGTCATGGAACCTTCATATAACCTATGTCACTGAACTCCTAAGGAGTGGTAAAGATTGAAAACATCTCTGTCGCTCAAAACGCATCTATATGCTCTGGTTTGGGAGGACAACTTTGGAAAGTACTTTATTTAGATAGGATTGTTCCCTTTTTCTAGATTTTTCTACTTCTTAAGGTTTGCAATATATCATACAGCTTCCTTCTAAATCATCTGAAGTTTGATTTTTGAACTTCATGCTCATCAGGATGTGAGATCCCCATGCTGGATCATGAAACATTCTCATTTCAAATACCAAGTCTCCATATTGAGGTTAGGTTTTACACAGTCAACAGTGTAAATCTGCACGTACTCCACTCAATTTCTAGCCTCAGATGAACGCGTCTTGCTATGGTGAAATTCAAATGTGTGTCCTCAAAATATTGGTCTGTGCTCTGGATTAGTAGTCCAGTGGTACTGGCCAATGTAGCCAGTAATTGTGACTGGATGTAAAGTCAGACTACAGAGGTGAGAGATGCATGTCTAACCCACACCTATTTACCAATTATTTTTGCATTTGAACTTCTATAGTTCAGAGTTTCTTGCATTTAGTGTCAAAAAGCAAGGTCAGATTGATGACCTTTAATTGGATTGGCTGTCTTCTGGACAGAGAGCTATAAATTGTCCAAGCGACATTTGATTGAACAAGTTGAGATGGTGGTGGTATTGCATTCCATTTCCTATAATAGCGGGAGATGATGTTTGGAGTGTTGCTGTATAACCAACCAGGAGTCTTTTGTTCTCTTCACATAGGAAGATTCGCAAACTTCTATTACCTTCTGAGATGAGGAGAGCTTCCAGGCGACCTTGCTGCCCAGTTGTCATGCCATCTCTTCAACGCACTTTTACTTCCCCTAATCAATGCTAGCAGTCTGGCACTGTAGAAGGCGGTGTCGGTACAGACTGAAAACATGAAATCAATGGATTGAGCCAGACTGAAGCTTCTCAAGAAATGAGCATTAATTGAAGCAGAAGATCACGTGGATTTCTGCTCAAGCCTTTATAGCATTTTTGTCAGTTGTGTGATGTCAAGTCCATTAGCAAATCAATGTCTCCATTTTTACGGCAAAGTTGTTTTGCCACACTCTAAGCAGAAAAATGTGCAAATTGTTCCACATATTATTTTCTCGTGCAATCAGAACAGTGGTGACACCAAATATATTGCTATCTTGAATATTTAATTTTTATGCTAGGCAGTTAAACAACTGTATCACAGTAATTTCATATCCTTGTTAACTTGTTTTTAGATGTAATTGTCAGTGCATACACAGATCAGGAATGCCCAAACTGTGATCTGTGGCTCAGGATGGTTTGCCCAGACAACCCAGACCTATTCATGCTCATACTTTTTGTTTGTCTAGCTTTTGTGAATTTTGTGGGCCTGAGCATCGAAAAGGGCTTTTCTTAATATTATCCCTTCACTGGTGGAAAAGTCAGTTAACCAGAACCTCATAATGTCAGCACTTTTAGGCTTCATACAAATATTGGGAGCATAGATTTAAACTTTAAATATTGTCTGCGAAGTCCAACAGAAAAATTCATTCAGTGCTCGAAGACTGAACATAGAAACAGTTCGTACAACATCATTTGTTGCAAGTTATGAGATAAAATAAATTAAGTTTAGCAGTTGTGTGTACAGGGTACTTCCAAATATGTTTAGTGTCAGGAAGGGAAAACCCCTGTTTTACAGGCTCAGATTGAATGGATTATCCAGCATCCTTCCATGCGTAAAATAGACTGATTACTAAAGGATGGAAGACAACAATATCATTCCAGTATCTGAAATTATGTAAGGCAGTTTTTCATTGTCTGCTGCATTTTTTGGGCATTGAACATGAAAATGTTTTGCAAAATTTACAGCATCAATAACCAGGCAGCACAAATGCAGAAGAATAAGCTTTGACTGACTTGCTCCCCTGCTATTGCAGTATCCCTTCTGCCACATGACATCCTGGCCTAGAGTCACAATTGGACATAGAGCTTCCATTTTGACCTTTAATTGGATTGGCTGTCTTCTGGACAGAGAGCTATAAATTGTCCAAGCGACATTTGATTGAACAAGTTGAGATGGTGGTGGTATTGCATTCCATTTCCTACAACAACCTAAGAAATATAAAATCCAGTCCATTGTTACACTAGCAAGACTTTCAGTTGCTCTCACCCTGCTGGGTATTTGGGTGATCAGTACACAGAGGCAAGGAAGTACACCAATTTTTGCTTCATAGCATAAGTGGCAATTCATCTAATTAGACAAAATGTTGGAAAACTGTCAGCTAATGACTGGTACCTGGCCGATTCATAAACATGAGAGACTACTGAGCATACAGCTAGAGCTGTAGTCATGACAATGCTTATGTTAGCATGCCTATGTCAAAAATCAATAGGCAAAATTCACAAATGGTGAAATGTTTATCTGTAGCACCTTACATTAACATGTGAGGCTACAGAAGGAGCTTCAGTTTGTTGAATGAGGAATGTTTTCACAGAATTTGATAATCTATTTTTAGGCTCTGTACATTCATTTTCCTTATTTGTAAAGTAATCCAGATTTTTTACTATTTTCTTTTATGTATCCTGTGTCAAACACATAGCAATGTGACTGTGCTTCATTGGTGACCTAAATTGTATGATGCTTAACTAGTGCCTATTTGCATGTTTAATTTATTTGATGGGAGAAAGCTACACCACCATTTTCATTTACAATACAAATGAGGTAAAACTTAGTCATACAGCATGCAAACAGATGCTTTGGTCTAACCAGTTGCTGATCATAATCTCAAACTAAACTTGTCCCACCTGCCTGAAACAAGACTTTTGGGTTTTGTTTTTGTTTTTATATATTTTTTTCCAATCTGAATCAAGTGAGTTTGGGAAAAGACCGGTAAAGTCCTTCCATCCTCTCATCAATGCATCATTATAGTTTCTGGTACCGTGCTCAATTACCTTATTTAGTTGACTCTTTACAATTTTCAAAAGTTTACTGCACAACTTCAAACAGTTGCAAAGAACCCCTAGTTGACATACTGAACAGGTTTACAGATAACCACCTCTGGGATCTCTTTCATACACTGCACCTCTCCTCATTTATATGAATAGAGCATGGCCAAGTGAAATTTAAAATGCCCTCTTTGAAATGATCACATTTCGTGAACTTCCATCGGTATGAGAAGAGGAACATTTTTTAAAACAGATGAAACATGGTCATGCCAGTCAAATTAGGAAGATTTCTGTAGCTTTAATCCATCCTAAAAAGCTTTCTTTAGGGTAAGAAAGTGATCCATTGGTTTTTGTCTTAGCATCATGTCTGTAAAAAGGAAACACAGTAGTAATTTGGTTGAATGTCTAAGCTTAAAATTTGATGAATTTTTTTTTAACATCAAAGTCAATGATCTTGAACAAGCATCTTGAACAGTCCTACATGCAGTCACCATCTCTCTACCTAGTCTGTGAATGTGACTGTTAGGAAAACAATTCCTATGGATTCCATTTATTTTGATGGTGATTTCATATTAGGCTGGCCCTGGGTAAGTAAGTTCTCGATTTGTAGATAGGTGCATTTTCTTAGTGAAGTTCTCACATACCACTTCACCCATCATTTCCACATTTAGCTTCCAGCACAGGTTTCTGATGTTAGGGAAATTTTCTAAGTAGGATAGGGTTAAGCCTGAGCAACGTTTCATAGTGGTGGGGGTGGGGGTAAAGTTTTGATTGCCTTTTTTTCATTAGTTCATGAGTTGTGAGTATCATTGGTGAGGCCAGTATTTATTGCCAATCCCTAATTGCCCTGGAAAAGGTGTTGATGAGCTGCTACCTTGTAGTCCGTGGTGGATGAGTACATTCGCAAGGTTGTTATTGAGGGAATTCCAGTATTTTGACCACCCTGCAACAGTGAAGGAGCAGTGATACAGTTCCAAGTCAGCATGATATGTGGCTTACAGGGAGTGATGTCCCCATATTTTAACTGCCCTTCTCATTCTAGGTTGTAGAGGGCCTCCAGTTTGTAAGGTGCTGGCTGAGGGCCTTCGGTTAGTTGTTGCATTGCCTCTTCTAGATAGCATGAGTACTGAGAGCGTAAACATTTTATGAAGTGATTATGTTTACAGTTACCAAATTCCCCGTGGGGATTGTTTTGAAGACTGTTCTTGTGATTGTAGAAGTAGGTGGTTTCCAAATGGACATCAGGTAGAGGGCTAACCTTTGGATGGTTTCAAATGGACAAGGAAGACAACCATATCCAAAAAAGCATGCTTGTTCTGTGATGTCATCAGCACAAATCATGGCCTTGGAACACAAAGAAAGGAAAGTAATCAGTTCTAGAGAAACCACTCAAGTCACTTGAGAGGACCTACAGACACAGACTTGGCTTCCTTGATGTAACTGAAGAGTAGTGCTGGCTAGAAATGGTCAGTTACTGTGAAAATTTCACTGTCTTCAGTTCCTTTGTCTCTGGTTCATTATAGCTGCATGTAGTTGAATATGGGTGGCAGTGAATGAGTTATGTAACAGGGTGCTGACCTGCATCAACATCCCCTGTACCAGCAATAACCAATATAAGCAGGCAATCAGATTTGCATCTCTGGTCTGTCTTGGTACAGGTTGCCAGCGATTGAACAAATATGTCAATCCAGGACAATAAATCAACCCAATCACTTTCATTCTATTGATTAATTTTATTTGCCCTTTCAAGCTTGTCCTGTGAGTAGTCCCACCAGTGAGGTATCTAAGTGTTACAATGAGAGTCAATGAACAAGGGATAGAAACTAGAGCTATGAAGATGGTCGATCCTTTACCACTCCAGTTATATACATTAATGTGTGGGTTGCCTTTATGAGTTGAAGGTTCAACGTTTGACGTACATGAGGGAAAACAATTACGTTCTTCTGCTCACTTTGATAAATGTAGCTTCTACCCTTTGAATGATACAATCTGTCAACCAAGTATACTTCCATTGCATAGATAGATCCTGTGATGTATTGCCATTGATCATGAAACAACTGAAAGGACAGTTTGGCACAGAGAATACACGCTGTGAAGATGATGCCAATCTTTCAGTTTTATGTGCTGTTGTAGAAAAGGAAGCTTATTACTAAAGTTTTCTCTTACAATTACTGTCACTACAACTTGGCATCAATTTGTGGCTTCTGCAGAGGTAGAAGCAGATTGCTCAGATCCCTGTCTGACAGCTGAGATGCCTTTGGTTTATGCTGTCTGGTCTTGGAACTAATGACTGTACCACCTATACCTATGCTGCGATAGCTTGGCCTCCTGGCAGATGTGGGGACAGCAGGTGAGGAGTGGAAGAGCTTGGAATTGAGTTCCCACTTCTGTGTCCTTTATACCATCATCCCTATCCTGGGTTAGGATTACATCACTTTTACCACTCAGTTAAAGAGTACTCTGTGACGTTCTGTGCTGTGTTGCAAGAGCAAAAGTAAGATATCTATGATTGTTTTAAGGGTGGCACATGTGTCTCATGGCCATTTCAGCTGATGTCTTTCATGGTCATTTGTGAACTTTACTTGATGTTCCAGAAAGAATCACTTACTCTGTGCCAGACATTCTGACAATAACCTACTTTAGCAATGCTGTCATGTTCTTATTGCCATTCACAGAATTGCAGATAAGTTGCAGAAGGAGGCCATTCAGCCCGTAAGTCTGCACCAGCTCTTTGAGCATTTTAACTTGGTGGCAATCACCTGCATTTTGCTACAACTTTGCACATTGGATGACTAGTTAAATAACAAAATGCCCTCTCAAATGCCTCAACTGAATCTGCCTGCACCACCATTCTGTGAAGTATGTTCCAGACATTAACTACTCACTGTTTGTAATGTTTTTTTCTCACCTTACTTTTGCTTCTCTTGCAAAAATTTACAACTGTCTTTTAGTTCCCAGTCTGAGAGAGCGGAGACAAGTTTTTCCCCATTCATTGTCCAGACCACACATGATTGGAAAACTTCTATCAAATTTCCTTTTACCTTTCTCATCTCTGGATCCATTCACATCAACCCCTGATGCACTCTTTCCATTGTATTCATATCCTCCCTATGATAGGGCACCCAGCACTGTAAACAGTATTCCAGCTGAGGTCTAACTAGTATCTTTTATAAGTGTACCATAACTTCCGTGCTCTTGTACTCTATGCCCCTATGTTTATTGCCAAGTTACTGTTACATTTTTGTCTTTCTACTTATCAGTAATGACCCCAGAATTCAGACTCCAGCTTTGTCGAACTTGGATCTTCGACAGATGTTCCTGTCAACAGTCTCTGCTCATGCTCACTTATGAATTGAGAATCACCAGTTCATGACACACTGAAGCAACAACATTTACACCGTGATGGTGCACCATTAGAACGGATGAAGATCCATGAAAAATTGCCATCAGACTTTTGTTGTTCTGCAAAAGCTTGGAAATCACTCAGGCTCCTCATAATTTAGCTACTGTTGGAGTAAAGTCACATGTGAGTCAAAGGTAATATTTCTAGCACCTGACATCTGCAAAACAAGGATGCTGAGGTACTTCAGTCAGCTGCATATGCTGTGACAAACAACCTCTGATCCTCTCCTTCCTGTTTTATACTCTCTTTGAATGAAGGTCACATATTCAAATAATGATTGCAGTGCAGTCATTGTACAGACAGAATACATCACTGGCAGCTCTAGATAGATAAATGGGAAGCTGAACAGGTGCTTACAAAGTGAATGATGAGTGGTATGTAGATGGATGTAAGAGTATGTTACTTAGCAAGGCATACTTGGTGGATACTGGTGAGTTATGCACCATGGAGTACAAGTAATGCCGAAATTTACTTTATCTGATTTGATTAAATCAATAACCCACTTCCTGTACTTCATCCATGATTTGGACACAGTGTCTCACTTTTCATCTCCTCAGACACTTCCATTTACTCTGTCTTGATGAAGCAGCCAGTTCCTTCTTCCTGTTCCTGGGGACAATTATCTCCTAACTACTAGCTCCAACCAACAGTTAATCAGGAGAAACATAATTAAGTATGGCTCCTGGTCATACTGATCATGACTTTTTCATAACCTGTCTCTCACCACCACTTTTCAAAACTTGCTGTATCTTCAAGTTTTTTGTCTTTACCTAATGTCACATTATGTGATTGTGCATTCTAACTGTGCAACTTGGAGTTAGAAAACCAGGAAGGAGAAATCTAATTAGGTAACTGGCAAAAACAAGTTGAGATCTTAAACTCACTTTGCTTCCAAATTTCACATGAGCAATTCCCACTTCTAGATGGTGCCTGGCCCACAGGCATTAATATTATGCCCTATGTGGCAAAATTTCACAGTAGTTTTATTTTCTAATCATTTGAAAATGCTACTGTAGTTGAATGATTTCACTACTAATAGCATTGCAGGGCTATGTTTGTTAGTACACAAAATATATTTTCAGTAAAATTGGTTCTTTAACTGTATTTGGTGCTGGGCAGAAGAAGGGTCAGTATTTGAAAGTTATCTTCACATTCTTGTATTACAGAATCAGAGCAAAACATTTGATTCATAGCAAAGCATTGTGTATGCCTGCCATAATAGAGGAGGAGTGTGAGGATGCAGTTAAGTACAATGTTTGCTCAATAACTTGAGCTGGCCAAAAGGTACATGAACATTGTTAAGCACATTTAATGGAATGCTGACAAGCTTCAGATACTCTGATTCACAGCATTTTGAAGGGAATATTTAAAGTGGTTGGGATTTTAAAATTGGCAGATTTCAGAACTCCCCGGTCCTCACCTTCCACCCTACCAACCTCTGCATAAACCAGATCATCCGCCAACATTTCCGCCACCTACAAATGGACCCCACCACCAGGGATATATTTCCCTCCCCACCCCTTTACGCCTTCCGCAGACTGTCCCCTTCGTGACTACCTGGTCAAGTCCATGCTCCCCAACAACCCACCCTCCCCTCCTGGCACCTTCCCCTGCCACCGCAGGAATTACAAAACTTGCACCCACACCTCCTCCCCTCATCTCCATCCAAGGCCCCAAAGAAGCCTTCCATGTCCATCAAAGTTTCACCTGCACATCCACCAATATCATTTATTGTATCCGTTGCTCCCGATGCGGTCTCCTTTACATTGGGGAGACTGGACACCTTCTCACAGAGTGCTTTAGGGAACATCTCGGGACACCTGCACCAATCAACCCCATTGCTCCGTGGCTGAACATTTAAACTCCCCCTCCCACTCTGCCGAGGACATGCAGGTCCTGGGCCTCCTCCACCGCCAACTCCTCACCACCAGACGCCTGGAGGAAGAGCACCTCATCTTCTCCCTCGGAACACTTCAACCCTAGGGCATCAATGTGGACTTCACCAGTTTCCTCATTTCCCCTGCCCCCATTTCCAACCTGCCAGCTCAGCACCATCCTCATGACCTGTCCTATCTGCCAATCTTCCCACCTATCCACTCCATCATCCTCTCTGACCTATCACCTTCTCCCCATCTCCATACACCTA
>NC_057718.1:35606234-35622898 GCF_004010195.1 Chiloscyllium plagiosum | reverse complement strand
CCACCCCCCTCCCATTTATCTCTCCACCTCGGAGGCTCCCTGCCTCATTCCTGATGAAGGGCTTTTGCCAGAAACACGATTTTCCTGCTCCTCGGATGCTGCCTGACATGCTGTGCTTTTCCAGCACCACTCTAATCTAGACTTAAAACATCAGTACCAACTCTTAATCTGAATTGAGTTTTGACAAAGGGTTGACAGCAAAAAAGCTGAACTTTGATGTAGTTGGTTGGAGTGTGGATGGATGTTGGTCTAATGAGCTAATACTTCAACTGATACAGCCATCTGCTCCTAGAACAAGGATTCTGGGATCTGTAACCCAGGATTGAGATCCTGTGCAGTCTCATGTGGACTGCTACGCTCAGCAAGTAGCATGTCTGCCACTGTTGGCCTACTGTCTAGAGCAGTGTTGGCATGGGAGATGGAAGTGTTAGGCACTTAGACCCTACAGACTGGCTGACAGTGAGACAGATAGTTATCTGATCCTTCAAAGGCATCACAAAGATGCTAAAATCCATACCGCCCTCCAATTTATCTCCCAAAACTGGAAGAGATAAACCTTGACCCTGAAAAGAGATGAGAGTTATGATTGTATCCAGCTGCAAATGAAGCTGTCAGGTGTCAGGTGGCCTCCTGGAGCTGTAGCATTGCCTGTGCAATCTTGCTATGACTGGTCATGACACAAACACTGAGACCGAACTGACAAGGTTACCTAGATTCTCAGAATGGAATCCAGGGTCCTCCATTCCTTTTGATGCTCCATCAGCTGACTCCTTGTAATTGTGTAGCCACTGATCCACCCAATCCTCTGGCCTTTGTATGCCAGTGTCTGACAATAAATGCATTCCTTACCTCCTCCAAGTTTTACCCATCTCCATTACTGAAGACAAATGTTGAGAAGCTAATCCACTGCTGAGTTGCACACTCGGCACAGTTTGCACTGTTGGCAGGTTAATGAAAGTTGGATGCTTGAGGGTTTCATGAGAGTGAGGTGATGCTGTACTCTCAGGAAGGAGTTTTGATGTGGAGCCCTGGATTTGTGACAGTCCTCAAATGCAGGCTTTATCAGGATAAGCTGCCTGTTGAAGAGAGGGATTTCTTCTCCTCACACATCGCTTTCTACAGCTGCCCCACCTCACTATCCCATTCATCCATTCCCTCTGGCAACTCTGTCTTCTGAAATGCCTCACCTCATGTCATGTAAGATAACAACAGTTAGTGATCTGACCATTGAAATGAAAGCCAGAAGGTTAGAATGGTCTCCTTGAAGGAGTACAAATTTCCACAATAGGGGGAATGACAATGAGATAGTAGCACTGCCCAGAACCTGTAACATTGGTAAATTGCCTCGACCTCGGATGGAGAGCACAGTTGGAGGCCCTGTTGTTGGCAGACCTGGTATCTGTACCATTTTCTGTGGAAAGAAAAGATTAAAGAAAATTTAGACTCTAAAACAGAGTAATTTGGGACTTAAAGGCTTGTAGGATAGAGGGGTAAATGCTGCTTACTTTGTAGTCTACAGCTTCACTCTGAAGGCAATGTTTGTCCTTATACTCCCACACCCAAGCATCATAAGGCATCATTGGATTTTTTTCCAGTTACATTTCAATTACACTGCTGGAGTTATTTTATAAATGGCTTTACGATGCTTAGTTTGCACTGAAACTTTGAATGCAATTTCACTTCAGTCAAGTTGATATAACATTGTGTATAATATCTCAATTGTGCCTAGGGGAAATTCTGCAGGCTGTGCATTTAAGATGGACGTTTTATGAAAGTGAATGCTTCTTTATCTCAGAAGCATCCTGAATAATGACACTTATGCAAACACAAGATTTAAGAAACTGTATGGTGAGGATTCTCAATAAATATTGTTATTGTGGGGGAAAAAATTGAAAGAATCTAACCAAAGAAAGATAAACCCTCACAATCATTCTATTCTCACACCTCTAGTTAAAAGCTTATACTACTGCAAAGTTAAAAATCTCACAACATCAGTTTATAGCCCAACAGGTTGATTTGGAAGCACTAGCTTTCGGAGCGCTGCTCCTTCATCAGGTGGTTGGATGATGAAGGAGCAGCACTCCGAAAGCTAGTGCTTCCAAATCAACCTGTTGGGCTATAAACTGATGTTGTGAGATTTTTAACTTTGTACACCCCAGTCCAACACCAGCACCTTCAAATCAAGATATTGCAGGAGAAGAAATCAAATGTTATTCCATATTTGTTTAAACCCATTGCAGATATCTTTGTTATTTCTAATTATTTAATAATTTTGTGATATAAAGGCAGGTTCTGCTTTGATAGTTAAGAAATGCTCACAATTTATGCTTTGAACTTTTTTTCAGTTATACCATGCAGAACAATGTAAGCACAGGTGTTTTGGATAAAACCAGATTTGCAGATATGTGTGATGTGTCAGGTTTCTGTTCGGCACTCCATTTCCTTGAGCTGGAAATTAAGTTGTTTTTGTCTGCAGGCCCTGCTTTGGCAGTTGTGAATAAGGACCTAATTTTTTTTTGTTAAGAAAAAGTTGCTTCTTCTGTAAGGAAGAAATTAATACAAGTACTCTGCTGTTATTGTTTTTATCAGTAAATGCTTTGTCAAAGACTTCAAAAATAAAGTTAACCCATCTTTGTACCTATGCCTTGTTACATTTTATTTCTTAATGAATCCATGTGAAGTACCATAATGGCATAGCCTTCATTTCAAATACAGTTTGAAAAGGTCATAACCTGGTAGCATAAGCACTGAGCTGGTGATTCAGCTAGGGTCCACCAATTCAACTGGGCTGTTTCTGTTACAATGCTTGCAGCAGTTCTGTTTATATTCCACTGTTAATTACTTCTCAAGTTTTATCATACAGCACGGAAACAGACCCTCCGGTCCAACCAGTCCATGCCAATAATAATATCAAACTAAACCAGTCCCACCTGCCTGTCCTTAGCCCATGTTCCTCACATATTTCTTATTTGTGTACCTGTCCAAATGTCTTTTAAACATGGTAACTCTATCCGCATCTACCATTTCACTGGAAGTTCATTCCACACAGTTTGTTTTGTTGCATATTAAGTACCACATGCCACTCATTGTTTTCCCAATGCATCTATTCTCTTCATATTTTGGTTGGCCTCTTCTCTATTCTTTGACCACCCTATCCCAATTTTGTATCATCTGCTAACTTGGGTGTTTCTCCAAGCTAGTAATTAAAGGGCATCGTTCTGAAATGGATTTCAAGGTACTTTTAAAAGGGGGAGCAGTAAGTTCTAGAGCACATGTGTTCAGTACTATTGCTGGAATGTTGTCAGTTTGCAGAGTTTTTGCAGTATCCAGTGCCTACAGCCATTTTTTAATATTACATTGAATGAATCAAATTGGCTGAAGACCAACCTCTGTCATTCAGGGACATATGGAGAGACTGAGATGGATCATGTAATTGGTACTTCTGCTGAAGATTGTTGCAAATGCTTCAGCGTTTTCTTTTGCACTGATGTGCTGGACTCCCTGTTATTATGGGTGAAGGATATTTGTTGAGCCAGTGAATTGTTTCACTGTCCACTGCCATTGACAACAGATGGGAAGAGTTGCAGAGCTTAAATCTGAAATGTTGGTTGTGGAATCCTTTGTTGGAATCTGTTTACCACTTTAGCTTGCAAGTAGACTGTTTAGACACCTTATTTTTAGATAATGCATGGTGCTGCTCCTGGCATGCCCTCCTGCACTCTCCATTGACCCAGGATTGATCTCCTAGCTGAATGATAATCGAAGAGTGGGGCATATGCTGAGCCATGCGTTTGCAGATTGTGCTGGAATTCAATTCTGTCACTGCTAATGGCCCATGGTGGCTCATGGATGTCCAGTATTGAGTTAGTAGATCTGTTTAAGGTCTATCCCATTTAGCACTGTGGTAATGCCACACAACATGATGTAGGATATTCTAATGTGAAGGAGAGACTTCCACAAGTACTATGTGGTGGTCAATCTTACTGATAATGTTATGGACAGGTGCCTCTGCAGCATGCAGATTAGCAAAGAAGAGGTCTTTTTTTTTCTCTCTCTTACTCATTCCTTCAACACTTGCCACAGACTCAGTCCAGCAGTAACGTTCTTTAGGAGTCAACCAGCTTGGTCAGTGGTAGTGCTGCCAAACCACACTTAGTGGTGGACATTGAAGACCCCAGAGTATATCCTGTGCTTTTGCCAGCCTCAATGCTTTCTCCAAATGCTGATCAACATGAGCGAGTGTTGATTAATCAGTTGTAGAGGTGGTGAGTAGGACATGATAATTAGCAGGAAATTTCCTCGCTCCATGTTTAACCTGATGCCATGAGACTTCAGAGGGTGAGGAGTCAATGTCGAATGCTCTGAAGGAAACTCCATCTTGACTATCTGTCTACCACTGCACTGCCAGCACTGCTGGATCCTTCCTACCAGTCAGACAGACATACTGAGGGAAGATGGTGGTGTATGGGCATTACACGAATCATTGGAACACCAGTCCAATGTAATGAATACAGCAGTCCCTTTTATCCTCTCTTGTCCTCTGAAAATCAGTGGAAGTTAATGCTGAAATTGTGATTTCTCAAAGCTAATGGTGGAGTGGCACCAATTGGACAGTAACTATGGTGACTTGTAATTTGTGGAGTTTCTGTGTCTTGATGTAAATTGATGGGTGATTTTGCATATTAATAGTGAATTTCAGATGCCATTCTTTCTTTTCAGTCCACTTTGGACCTATACCTCTCATTGTTAAGTAATGTAGTCCATTTGTAACTGATGTACCATGTTTGAGAGCAAGCCTATTGTAATTTGTTAGAGTCCTGGTGTGAAAGGTAGGGCATCATAAATATTTATTTTGACGTATATGAAATTACACCTTCAAGGTTTTGTTTTTGAACTGGTTGCCAAGGAATGACTTGGAGAATGAAGAAAATGTTAACTTTTTAATTATTAATTTCTTTTCTTTGGAATTCCATTCTGAAACCTCTGCAACTTGTTGTTTCCCAATTCATTCTTAAAAGTCTCTTTAAAACCTATTTGATGTGCTGTGTTTGTGCCACCTTTTTGACTTCTGACAGTCTGTTTCTTCTATAAAATGGACTTAAGTGTCCCATTACATTCAAGTGAATTGCGGCTTGTGATTCTGAGTCATCAACAAAACTGCTGCATACTTATCCATCCACATCCACTGCTTTTGTTTGATCGGAACTGGTTGCTCTCCCCAACAGTGTTTGTTCCCCCTTTGCCCATCTGCCATTATTGGCAGCACAAATCCTTTACAATACATAACAATCTCAGACTATATTTCTCCTTCTCTGACAGACTTCTTCTTTCTCCAGAATCATTTCAAAAGTTATTTGACACAGCCTGTGTGTGGTGATTGGGAGGCCTAGGTAGAGCGATTTTGCCCACTTGTAGTTTTGTTTTTCAAGCTTATTTTCACCTAAATGAACTGTGTACAGAGCAGCAGAACTAAAACTATATTGATGTTCTGAAAGTGAGCTCTCAGCATGTGAGATATTGTCCTGCAAGGGGATGCTCATAAAATTAAGCAATATTCCAGATTTAAGTGCCTTTCTTTAAATTTAAACCGCTTACTTTATACAGCCACAGTGTTCTTTAAATGAACACCATCAGCAGTTCCAACTATGTTTTCAATCATTTTTACCATTCAAAATGTTTAGTTGATTAATGTATTCACGTCATTTTTTTTCAATATCTTTCACATTGCTGTCAATATTGTGCCCAGATATTGCTTCTGTATTTATAGATTAGTCAAAATAATGAACTAATAGCATTTACCTCCAAGTTTCCTGTAGATTGTTTGATTAGAAGACACATTACCCGCATACTTTGGTGATGTTCCACTAGATTAATTGACCAGGAATTCTGGAGCTCCCACTGGCAATTAAAGGCATGCCAGAATAGTGAGGAGCAATTCAAAGACTTTCAAGATATTTGGTCTCAGACTAATTGATATTGTGATGGCACAAAGTCTGTCAGACTGGCTGAGAGTAATTTTTCACAATGATGAGAAGTGAGGATGATGCTGGTGCCACAACAGCTTGATACATATGGCTGGGAATGTGAGGAGTTGAGTGGAGGGCAATGCAGGAGGGGGATGAATGGGGAAGGATTGGAGATCAGCACAACATTAGGGTTTGGAGCAGTTCCTTAGAACTCTATATTCAGGCAAGGTATTTATTTTCTCTGTTGGGCTGTTCCATAGGGTTGGTTTCTCTGAGTATATGATGCAAATTAACTCAATGCAAATTAACACTGAAGCGTGAACCTCAGGCAGAGTTTGGGACCTTAGTTTTGTATGCTAGCACACTCCTCCCACCTACAAAATGTTCAAAATTTGAACTTACAAACCCTTTTGTTTTCATTTATTTACAGATGTAACTTAATCACTGACTTTTTTTTCCCTTTTGTGGTTGACTCCTTTCTGAACTCAAATTTTCAGAACTTATGCAAGGACTTCAATGTGTTTTGGCCATTACCCTTTGAAAGATTCCAGTGCCTGATGAAGCACCAAATGGCAGCTTTTGAAACGGAACTAGAAACATGTGGGTACTAACAGTCAAATACAACTTTGACTCATTCATTAATTCAAGTTGCAGATTGACATTTGTCGGATCTATTTTGAAACAATCTGGCCTCCTCACATGAACAGTGAATAGATTGTCAATGTTTTCCAAATAGTTGGTGCATTACATATTGGTACCTGATTTTCATTTACTTCATATTCCCTACATCATCTCAACCACCATTTGTTTTGGAACTACCACCATGAGAGTAGCCCAATTACTCCCTCCAACTTGTAGAACAGTGTTCTCTGTCTCCAGCCAGCTCTTACTCCCTTCTCCCCATTAGAGTTTAGGGCACTGGAACAGGTTGGTCCATTGGTTTAGCAGAAGCAAGCAGATTCTTGAGGGTTTCATTTACTTCTGAGCCTACTTTGGTCAGGATTTTAAGCCTTTTCCTCTCTCCAGTTGTCTGATTGATTATCTGGAACATCCAGAACAACAATAGAGTGAAAAATATTCTAACTACTTTGCATCCAGAATTCCATCTAATTGCTGAAAGAGTGACTATTGCAGGGACAGATTAAAAACAATATATGCACAGGAGAATCAACACAGCTTATCCAGTTTATTATGCCTGAAAGATCGAATCTCCTGCTCCTCGGATGTTGCCTGACCTGCTGTGCTTTTCCAGCACCACACTCTCGACTCTGACTCTCCAGCATCTGCAGTCCTCACTTTCTCCTATTCTGGTAGATATACAAATATATACAAATGGTCACAAGAAGGTGCTATCACATCTGTCACAGGCTTCAGGCCCAGCTTAAAAAGATGTCTCTTGTTTGTCCCTTCCCAACATGTGCGTATCGTACTCCTGCTTTCCATCTGGGGGCTACAATAGGCCATTAGTGCTTGAAAAGTGAGCACTGTATGGCTCAATTTATAGACCATGCAATTAAATAGAAGCAAAATATGGTGGAAGCTGGAGATCTGAAATAAAAACGGTAAGTTGTGAAGAAACTCAGCATGTCTGGCAGCACCTGTGGAGAGAGAAACGGTTAATGTTTTGAGTTCAATCCTCTTCAGAAGGGCCCATTATACAGTCCAACAGCACAGAAGGAGGCCATTTGGTTCATCACACCTATTCTGGCTGAAAACTGTCAGAGAATTGTTACAGTACAGACAAAGGTCATTCAGCCCATTATGCCTGCACGACTTTATTTAATGAAAAGAGCTATCCAAGGAGTTTAATTCCCCGATTATCTCCACAACACTGCATTTTTCTCAAGTACATAATGGAAATTTCTTCTTAACATGTTTTAGTTGTGTGACAGATTTTTTTGAGCTATTTTAATATGAATTCTGAAGGTTGATTCAAAGAATCTATTGGATTCTGAGGCTTTACTAGAGAGCATTAGGAGAGTCAAGGTAGGAGCTGCCACCAAAGTAAATGTTTAACACATGTTGACATGAATGTGGATCTGGAAAGCTTTCCAATTATCCCGTATTCTTCACTTGCCTATGGGCAAGCTTCAGTTGCATTTCTCCTAAAAGCTGCCTGTCACTTTTCGCAGCTCATTGCCAATGAGCTCTGTCATCCAACATCAGGTTTTTAAAAATTCTTCATGGGACATGGGCATCATAGGCTGGGCCAGCATTTATTGCTCATGCCTAGTTGTACTTGAAGATAGTGGTGAGCTGTCTTCCTGAACCGTAGCCATCCATGTGCTGTAGGTAGACCCACAATGCCATTAGTAAGGGAATGCCAGGTACGATGGTTCTTATCATAAATGAGCAGAGATGAGTTCCTGTGCATGGCCACTCACACAAATACCTAGGCCAGAGCCTTCAAACGATAAAACTACATAATATTCCTTAAATTTATTTATCTAAGCAACTGCTTTGCGGTTTTATGTAATCGTCATCTTTAAAGCTAACAACATAATCACTTAAATTTTGTAATAGAATGACCTCAAAGAAAGCTGCCCACAAAAGCAATCTTTGTATTGTGGAATTCACCTTTCTAACATTAATATGAATCTTACAGAAAATTGAGGGGACCTCTAAACATTCAGCAACATTTATTTATTAAGGAGAGTAAACCACCATAGAGAAACTTTAGAGACAGCAGAAATAAAATGTACCTTCATCCTTCACACTTTCTACATTCTACTGAGGAAATTAAAGATTGGCATAAAGATTGGCGCACATTACAATCAGAACTATCATAAATTTCAAAAAGTCTCCTATCACATTTAAGAAATTTGGATTTTTATCATAATGGGACTACTTGATATTAGAGTCAAAAAAAGCATTCTAGCGTCAGAGAGGTTACTCCAGAATAATTATGACTTAAAACTTCATTAAAAATCCTGTTATATCTCATTAAGAAAGCAAAAACATTTTCCAGTTGTTCACAGCAATATCACAATGTTAAAGGGGAAGTTCTCATTAGTTTAGGGATTTCTAAAAATTGCTATCTGATTTCAATTGTGCATCTTGCTGTGGAGTAGATAATGAGTGACAGTAACGTCTGGATTTCTAAGTTTATCTACATGCACGCAGATCCCAGAGATTCCTGTCTGTTTCACTGAAAAATGCTGACAGTTCCATCATCATGTCAACTGCAATCTTCGGGCTAAGATTTACAAATCCAATATTGTGGATATTATTGTAAAAACTTTCAATTTGTAAAATCAATAATATCAGCAAATGCTTGATTACACGGCACATATTTGAAAAGACAAAAACAATTAGTGTTTTGGATATAAATAGTTCATTATGGTGATGGCTTTTTCAGAAAAGTGATATTTTATATTGTGGGAGATGGAATCCCGAGAGAATGCCAGTCCTTATTTCTCTTGCTGCAGCAGATACCACCACTATTGCTCCACCCACATCAGTGTCAAACTGGGACATTAAATTGTGACTATCTGGTTCCAAGTAATTTTCAAAAACACTACATGCCATTAAGGGACTTGAAATTACAGGAATTCTGTCCATTAAACTCTCAATTTCAGCATAGAATGTGTTAGGTATATCCTTCAAAAATAAAGCGGTCTAATTTTGAACGAGTTTTGAAAAATCATAAATGCAATTTCCAATACATCTTACACATGCCTGTATTCAAAGCCAAACAATATTTTGAAACTTTCTTTTTCCAATTGCAGTGCATGTAAATCCAGGTTGCTGACAGCTGTTACATTTGAATTAATTTCACCATCTGTTTTATGTATGCATTTGATCGAAGCTAATGTTGAGTAAGAGCATGTGCAAGGCTGCTACCTCAGGCACTGCCTTACTCGAGAGAATTATTGGCTCCAGCATGGACTGTTTGAAATTAAAGATGTTATTGATTTTAGTCAAGTGCAATGTGTACGCATCAATCTAGTCGCAGAATTATACCCGCATATGGATTCTACGTGCTTAGCATATTTGCTGTGTAACACTTGGTTGTCTATAATGCTGATTTTGCACTATAGTTGGGCAACCTTGCCTTTTAGAATCATGAATCAGAAATTCAGATTTGACCATTTCAAAGATTAGTAAATTATACATAGCAAGTGGCAAAAGTTATGATAATCCTTTCCAATGGCTGATGCCTATTCAATACCATGAAGTCACTGACTATCTCTTCTTACTCAGTATATTTTAGTCCTTTGCAACCCTTTACTCTTTTATTGCATATTAACATTTGTAACCGTAATGCTTCATGTCTAAAGGACAATAAGAACTTGTACTTGAACAGTGCTGGTTTCATAGATTTTTTTTTCCCCAGATATTCTCGTAGATGTTATTATGCACCTCTAGAGCAGATGAAACTTGAGTTCTGGTCTCCTGGCCCAGAGATTAGGACACTGCTGCTGTGCCACAAGAATTCCAGTGCTGGCCTCATAGATATTTTCAAATCAATCTGTTTAGAGATGTTATTACACACCATTGGAACAGATGAGACTTGAACCCAGGCCTCCTGTTTCAGAGATGGGGTCATAACCACTGCATCACAAGAATCCCAGTGCTGGTCTCATATTCAGGATGATTCAATGCATTTTATCTGCCTATTGAAGTCGATATAATTTATTGAAATATTATGCTTTCAAAGCAAAGTACGGAGCTGCGTTTGTCAACCATGTCCACTATTTAAACCTGAACACTAAAATCAGATTAATTAGTTTTTGTATCATTGCTTTTTTTTTGCTCAAGTTGTGTGTAAATTGGCTGCTACACACACTGATAAAAGGAATATATATCAAAATAATTGAAGTACTTTGGGATGTTCTAAGAATATCAACAATGTTATGTAAATGAAAATTGTTAATAATCTTGAGTTCTATCTTTCTTTAACAGTGCCACATACGCAACAACATAACTGTTTGGTGAAATACAATTGTGGCCTCAGCATCATGGCTGGCTTGCCATCATCATGTGACCTCTACCTCAGCTGTAAGTGCCTTTGTGTGTAGTCTGTGGGAGCCATTAAACATACGTCACCTGAAACATGGTGTCAGACTGGTGTCATTGCAAATGTGCAGATTTTCAGGCCTGTAACAGAAGCAGCCACTGAAAGAAAGAGCAAGATAGGAACAGGGAGGAAGAAAAAAGCAGTCTGCATATTTGAATTATTGGGTGAGGCAAAATGACCATGCACATTCCATTTCCTGCTGCTGTGGAAATGAAAAGGGATAATAAGACAGAATTTGAATTATTTTCCATGAGTGGCAAAACGATGTAAAAGCAACAGAATTTTCTTTTGCAAAAATAACTAAGTAAATAAGAGTTGCAACCCTCTATCAGTACTGGGTAAAGAGAACACCAAGCTATATTCCAGCCTAGATTTTGCTAAGGAGTAGAAAAGCCAGAGGGGAGAGAATTTGCAAAGTCAAATAAACCTGACAACTGATTGAGGGGTCATTTACAGTCCTACCAAGTGGCACCTGTTCACCATTAAGCAGCTTACACATGCTCAGTTTGGGGTCCACTGTAGGCTAAGGGTTTTAAAGAGTTAATGTCTGCAAAAGTACAAGTCGCCGAAAGTGGTGATGAAAGATATTAATTGTGACAGACACAGTGAAAATCAGCATGACTTCAGCAGTTAGTCATACTTCTGAAAAATGTATTTAACTTAATATGTAATAAACTAGTTATTAATTAAATCCATCAAAGTCTAATTAGAATAACCAAGTACATGGACTGCAGCAGTTCAAGAAGGCAACTCACCACCACCTTCTCAAGGACAACTAAGGATGGGCAATAAATGCTGACCCAGCTGATAATGCCCACATCCCAAGAGTGAATAAAAAAGAAACACACCATTCGACCAGAACCATTCAGCTCTTGACCTCATTGCAGCCTTGGTTTAACCATGGGGAAAAGTACTGATCTCCAGACTGCAGTGTGAGTGTTTCCCCTTGATGTCAAGATCATATTTGAGCAAGTATGGTATGTAGGAGTCCCAGCAAAGCTGAAGTCAGCAAACGTCTGGGATAAGCTCTCCATGTTTGGAGTCAGACGTAGAAAGACCACAAGATATAGGAACAGAAATTAGGCCATTTAGCCCATCGAGTCTGCTCCGCCATTCAATCATGGCTGATACGTTTCTCAACCCCATTCTCCTGCTTTCTCTCCATGATCCTTGATCCTCTTCACAATCAAGAACCTATCTATCTCCATCTTAAATATACTCAATGACCTGGCCTCCACAGCCTTCTAGGGCAATGAATTCCACAGATTCACCACTCTCTGGCTGAAGAAGTTTCTCCTTATCTCCATTCTATAAGGTCTTCCCTTTAAGGCTGTGCCCTTGAGTCCTTGTCTCTCTTACCAATGGAAACATCTCAACATCCTCTCTGTCCAGGCCTCTCAGTATTCTGTAAGTTTCAATTAGATCTCCCCTCATCCTTCTAAACCCCATCGTGGATAGACCCAGAGGCCTCAAACCTTCCTCATATGTTAAGCTTTTCATTCCTGGGACAGTTCTCAAGAACCTCTTCTGAATCCACTCCAGGGCCAGTACATCTTTCCTGAGATATGGGGCCCAACGTTGCACACAATAAGGAAGGAGGTTGTGGTTATTGGAGGTCAATGATCTCAGATCCAGGACATCTCTGCAGAAATTCTAGAGGGTAATATTCTCATTCCAACCTCCTGCAGTTGCTTCATCAGTGACCTGCTTCATAGGAGGACAAGGATGGACCTGGAATCAATGTTCTAATCTGGGGGAAGGTCGATTTTAAAAAGAACAGATCGGATTTGGTCGGAGAGAGCTGGCTCATGATACTTTCAGGAAATCTGTATCAGAGCAGTGGGACATTTTCAAGAAGGAAATCAGGAAGGTACGAGGCTAACATGTTCCACTAAAGACAAAAAGTGGGACCAAGAAATCCAGCAAATTGGATATTGAGGAATATACAGGGTTGGATAAAGAGAAAAAGGGAGGCTTATAGCAGCTTCCTAGGACTCAAAACAGCAGAAGCCCTAAAGGAGTACAGAATTCACAAAGATTAGATTACTTACAGTGTGGAAATAGGCCCTTCGGCCCAACAAGTCCACACCGACCCGCCGAAGCGCAACCCACCCAGACCCATTCCCCTACATTTACCCCTTCACCTAACACTACAGGCAATTTAGCATGGCCAATTCACCTAACCTACACATTTTTGAACTGTGGGAGGAAACCGGAGCACCCGGAGGAAACCCACGCAGACACGGGGAGAATGTGCAAACTCCACACAGACTCAACTGAGGCGAGAATTGAACCCGGGTCTCTGGCGCTGTGAGGCAGCAGTGCTAACCACTGTGCCACCATGAATAAGAAAGGGACTTGAACGGTTAATAAAATAAGTGACATTATTTTACAAGTACATTAGGATAAAAGGATAATTAGGGTAACTGCGGAGCCCATTAAGAACCACAATGGTTACTTGTACATGGAGACAGAGGATGTAAATACTTTGTGAAGATGTTCATAGTGAAAGGGACAAAATGGATATAAAATTGGGGAGAAACCCTGTGATATATTTGAAGAAATTAGGACAGGCAGAGAGGAGGTTCTAAGTGGTCTGGCAGGCTTAAAATAGATAAATCTCCAGGGTCAGATGAAATGTATCCCTGGCTGTTGGGTGAGGCAAGGGAGGAAATAACAGGGGCACCGGCAATAATTTTCAATTTCTCGCTGGCTGCAGGAGGTGACTGGAGGATAACCAATGTGGTACCGTTATTCAAGGAAGGAGCAAGAGAAAAACTAGGAAGCTAGAGGCCAGTTAGTTTAACCTTAGTAGTGGGGAAACTATTAGAAGCAATTCTGATGGGGAGAGAATGAATTTACACTTGGAAGTCTGGGATTAATCAAGACCAACTAGCGTGGTTTTGTTAATGGGAGGTCCTGTCTGAAGAACTTGATTGATTTTTTTCAAAGAGGTCATCAGGTGTTTGGTTGAGGGCAATGCATTTGATGTAATTCACTTGAACTCCAGCAAGGCTTTTGATAAGGTCTGCATAGGAAACTGATAGTGAAAGTAAAAGCTCAAGGGATCCAAGGAAACCTGGAAGATTGGATCCAGAATAGGCCAAGTGGCAGGATGGAGAGGGTAATGTTCGATAGGGGCTTTTGTGACAGGATGAGTATGTACAGTGGAGTTCTGCAGGGATCAGTGCTGGGCCCTTGCTGTTTGTGGCATATATAAATGATTTATACATGAATTTAGGAGGGTTTCAAAGATGTTTCAAAAGTTGATGGGGTGGTAGATAGTGAGAAGGATAGCAGTTGATTGTCAGAGGATATAGAGGGCTGATCAGTGGCAAATGTAATTTGTGTGATAAGTGGGCAAGGCAAGGGAATACATGATAAATGGTGGGACCCTGTGAAGCACCGGAAATCAGATGGTCTCTGTATACATGTCCACTGGTTCCCACCGGTGGTGGGACGGGTAGGTAAAGTGGTTAAGAAGGCATTTATTAGCTGAGGTATAGAGTTTTAGAACAGGGAGGTTGTGATTGAGCTGTTTGAAAAGGTGTATAGGCTGCAGGAAAGAAGTGATTGTACTGGAGAGGGTGCAGAGGAGGTTTACTAGAATGTAAGTAAATAGTTTTATGATAGTTTTAGTCATGAAGAGAGATTGCATAGATTGGGGTTGTTTTCCTCAGAGCAAAAGAGAGTCAGGCGGACATAATTAAGATGTGTAAAATTATGAGGGGGGTAATAGGGAAGATGAGAAGAAACCTTTCCCCTTGCTGGTAGGATCATTGGCTGGGGGCATAGATTTAAGGTCAGGGACAGGGAGATGAGTGGGGATGTAAGGAAAGATCTTTTCACCCAGGGGTGTTAAAAATACTCCGTGCCTCAAATACAGAAACTCTCATAAGATTTTAAAAATATTTAGATGTGCACCTTCAATGCCAAGGCATTCAAGGCTCTGGGCCAAGTGCTGGAAAATGGGATTAGAACAGTTTGGTTCTTGTTTATGACTGGCGTGGACTTGATCAGTCGCAGGGCCTTTTGCTGTGCTGTAGACGACTGCGAAGGCAATACTTGATAATTTACTTGCTAACTCCCCAAGGCTTAACTACCATCTACAAGACAGAAGTCAGGAGTGTGATGGAATATGCTTCACTTACCTGGATAAATGCAGCTCAAGTAACATTCAAGAACCTTGAATCAATCCAGAACAAAGCAGCCTATTTGGTTGGCACCTTGTCTACCACTTGCAAAGTTCACTCCATCCATTATCAAAGCACTGTCACATCAATGTGTACCTTCTACAAAATGGCAGCAGTAACTCACCAAGTTTCCTTTGACAACACCTTCCGAGCTCATAATCTCCACCCCCTTCAGAAAATCAGAGTCAGCAGACACCTGGGAGCAATACCGCCTGCAACTTCCCTTCCAAGACCACGCACCATTCTTATTGGGAACTGTAATACCATTGCTTCACTCCTACAGATCAAAATCCTAGAACTCCCTTTGTAACAGCGTTGTGGTGTACCTACCTTCAATTCTCTGCAGTAGATCAAAAAGATGACTCACTACTGCCACTTCAAGGGCAATTAGAAACAAACAATAAACATTGGCTTGGATAGTGAAGCCCATTTCCAATGAATTAAATAAAAAATGCAAAAATTCCAACTCTTTCCTTTCAAGACATTTATGATCATTTAATCTTTACGATAGTTCTTATACTTTGAGACAGGAAATAAATAACAGTGAAAAGCTATGCGACAAATATGGATTGAATAATACTAATCTTTAATTATTCATTTAAAACAAGCTTGTTACTTTGATACAAGCATTCTTTGCCACCATTCTAACTAATTAATTAATGTCTATAATGCACTCTGATGCAAATGACTTACATTAACAAATAATTAGTTCTAAGGAATTCTTCATTTTAATTATCCCCACTCTATCTTATTGATTTCTCTCACTCTATTTTAACTTTGATCTGCAGTAACATTCAATTTGTTTCGGGAGAATGCTTCTTAATAACTTCCTTATTAGTTTCTTTAAGAAGGGAACTGAGCTAAGAGTTAATGAGAAGGCCCAATTTGGTTTCAGCACAATCCATGATCTCTGAGTATACTTCCAGAGCCCACTTGTTCAAGTAGGGCATTTGCAGGGAAACTAATAGAATAATTATTCAGTGGCTATATTGTTAAACATAGCTAAAACGTGCAGATCAAAATGTTCTTGGCTCATTGAGTTAGTTGACCTCAGTTGAGATGATACTATTACTTTCATTGTACCTGGGTCAAGGAACGTAGTATTAGACAGAGTTATTATTTCTGATTATTTCCCTCTATGATGGGAGTTGTATAACGAACATATATAACTATGTGTTTTTGAGTTTGGATTGAAAATACTCATATTAATGTTAAGATCATAAGACCATAAGACATAGGAGCAGAAGTAAGGCCATTCGGCCCATCGAGTCCACTCCGCCATTCAATCATGGCTGATGAGCATTTCAACTCCACTTACCCGCATTCTCCCCGTAGCCCTTAATTCCTTGTGACATCAAGTATTTATCAATTTCTGCCTTGAAGAAGGTAAGTGGAGTTGAAATGCCCATCAGCCATGATTGAATGGCGGAGTGGACTCGATGGGCCGAATGGCCTGACATCCGCTCCTATGTCTTATGGTCTTAA
>NC_057718.1:35593412-35603652 GCF_004010195.1 Chiloscyllium plagiosum | reverse complement strand
GTTATGGATGGTCTGGGAGATGATGGTTTGGTGGTGGAAGGTGGGGTCATGGTCAAGGGGGCAGTAGGAGGAGGTGTCCGCGAGTTGGCGCCTAGCTTCAGTGGTGTAAAGATCGGTGCGCCAAACTATCACTGTGCCTCCCTTGTCTGCCGGTTTGATGGTGAGGTTGGGGTTGGAGCGAAGGGAGTGGAGGGCTGCAGTGATGGCTGCATGGTCGGTGGTGGCTGTTGTCCTTGCGGTGGTGGGGGCAGAAGTGACGTCACCGTTCGCCACAGTGATGGTGGCTGCAGTGGCCACATGGGCAATGACACCTGAGCGGTTCTGGAGGTCGCGAGAAGGTTCAGGAACGGTCAAGGAATCCAGGGTGTGGGGGTGAGTACATGAAAGTTTTTTGTACTTACTTTCTTTGATGTTCGATATGGCTAGTTTTGTACTTACTTTCTTTGATATTCGATATGGCTAGTTTTGTACTTACTTTTATGATGTGGTCAATTGTAGTCTGTACTAGGAAGGAGTCTGTCAAAGCACTTCAGGGAATATATTACCACAGCAGAAGTTTAGTTTCCAGATTAGAAGGGTTTGGTTAGAAAGCTAGGTTATTAGAAGCTGAGAAAATATAAGCTCTCAGTTTTTGTAAGTATTCATGAAAGATGATTTCACAGTTTACAGGAAATTTATTGAAAGCTTTGTTTTGCTGTGTGTTGAAAGATTTTTCTAAACTGTCTTACACTTTGATAATTTGCTTTTTGTTGTCTTGTGTGCCGCTCAGCTCAGCCTTCCTATTTCTCAAAAAAGATTGTTTGTTGTGGTCTCAGTGTGGTTCCTGGAACATTAGTAGAGCTGTTCTCATGAGAAGACTTTGAGGGAGCTTGTCTCAATATTTCCTGAATGGCCAACTACAAAGATTCCAGAGACAACTGGATGTGTCTCGTGGCCTGTCGATATGTGCCAGAACACCAGATCAACAGCCAGCTGTTTAGACAATTCCTTATCCTTTTTGCCTTCAATTACTAACATTTATCAGCCAGAAGTATTTTTTGTTCAAAGTGAATCTCTGTGGAGAAATCTGTGTTCTTGCTTTCTTTATCTGGTGTTTGTTGGAGTATTTAGTTTGGTGGTTATTTATATATGCATATTTCACACTGGAGGCTGGTACAATTGCAACATTTAAGAGGCATTTGGATGGGTATATGAATAGGAAGGGTTTGGAGGGATATGGGCCGGGTGCTGGCAGGTGGGACGAGATTGGGTTGGGATATCTGGTCGGCGTGGACAGGTTGGACCGAAGGGTCTGTTTCCATGCTGTACATCTGTATGACTGTATGTTCATCACTTACATCTTTGCTGAGCAAGTCTCACTATCACAATAAATCAGCAATTCTGCTGTTTATTAAAGCAACCTGGCCGATGGGTATTTTTACTCTAAACCTAATATAGACAAAGAGCCAAATTTTCCAAACAATGGCATGTTCACAAAGATTGCCAATCAACGCCTTTTTTTTAATAAAAGAAGAGAGCTCCACATTTCTGAGAGAAGATTCCAATCAGGGATCCTTCAGAAATGCAGAGAGATACTTTCATTCTGATAGTTTTGTCATAATGCAGAACTGTCAGGGCATACAGTTAGGACGGGAGTTGCCCTGGGAGTCCTTAACATTGGCTCTGAATCATTTGAAGTCTCATGACTTCAGGTTAAACATGGGAAAGGACAGTCCCCCAACAACGAATCAGATCTAAGTTCTGCGGTTCTGCCATATTCAGTTGTGAATTGTACTGGACAAGTAAACAACTTACCGGAGGAATTATTTAATGATGGAAGAGCCCAGCACATCAATTCAGAAGATAAGCTGAAGCAGTCACAACAATCTCCAGACAGCAGTGATGAGTGGATAATCCATGTCAGCCTCTTCCAGTGGTCCTCAGCATCACCAATCTTTAGCCAATTCGATTCACTCTACATGATATCAAGTAACAATTGGAGACACTGGGTACTGCAAAGCCTATGGGCCTTGACAACATTCCAGCAATAGTACTGAAGACTTATGCTCAAGAATTTGCTGCTCCTGTAACCAAGCTCTTGCATCTATCCAACAGTGTGGAAAATTTCCCAGGTTATGTCCTGTACACAAAAAGCAGGACAAATTCAACCAGGCTAATTACCACCCGTCAATCTGCTCTTGGTCATCAATAAAGTGATGGAAGGTGTTTTCAACAGTACTCATCTATAACCTGCTCAGTGATGCCAGT
The DNA here is from genome assembly GCF_004010195.1 of Chiloscyllium plagiosum. Classification (NCBI taxonomy): domain Eukaryota; kingdom Metazoa; phylum Chordata; class Chondrichthyes; order Orectolobiformes; family Hemiscylliidae; genus Chiloscyllium; species Chiloscyllium plagiosum. The sequence continues at coordinate 35,601,405 of NC_057718.1, read as the reverse complement.
TTGGGTTCGCCAGTGCCACTCAGCTCCTGACTTCATTATAGCCTTGGTTCAAACATGGACAAAAGAACTGAATTCTGGAGGTGAGGTGAGAGTTACAGCCCTTACATCAAGGCTGCATTCAACAGATTGTGGCATCGAACTGTCAAAACTGGAATCAATGGGTATCAAGGGGTAAATGCTCCATTGGTTGGAGTCACACTTGGCACATAGGAAGGTAATTACAGTTACTGGAGGTCAGTCATCTAAGCTCTTGGACATCTCTGCAGGAGTTCCTCAGGGTAGCGCCCCAGGCCCAACCATCTTCAGCTGCTTCATCAATGACCTCCCGTCTATCATAAGGTCAGAAGGGAGGATGTTCGCTGATGATTGCACAATGTTCAGCACAATTCGCAACTCCTCAGATACTGAAGCTGTCCATGTTCAAATGCAAAAACATCTGAACAATATCCAGGCTTGGACTGAAAAAGTAGCAAATAACATTTGCGCTACACAAATGCCAGGCAATCACTATCTTCAATAAGAGACAATCTAACCACCATCTTTTGACATTCAGTATTGAATTCCCCACAGCCTGAGAGTTACCATTGACCAGAAACTCAACTAGACTCACCATATAAATACAACAGCTTCAAGAGCAGGTCAGAGGCTAGGAATACTGTGGTGATTAACTCACCTCCTGAGTCCTCACAGCCTGTCCACCATCTATAAGGGACACGTCAAGAGTATAACAGAATACTGTTGAAACTTTATTGCTGGAACAGCACAGCAGGTCAGGCAGCATCCAGGGAACAGGAGATTCGACGTTTCGGGCACAGGCCCTTCTTCAGGAATGAGCAGAGAGTGTTCAGCAGGAGAAGATAAAAGGTAGGGAGGAGGGACTTGGAGGAGGGGCGTTGGAAATGTGATAGGTGGAAAGAGGTCAAGCACATTATGTCCATACCAGTCGATGAATACCTCGTCACACTAATCCCACTCTCCAAATTTTGATTCCTAAACCCATTGACTGTTCCACCGCATGTTTTAATGTGATTATGGTTTTTGCCTGTATTACCCTTTGAACTCGTGGGTTCCAGAACCTCACCACTGATGAGAAAGTTGTTCCAGGTGTCATAGTCAATATTTTTTCAATAATTAGTACAGCATTTCTTTTTGTGGGAGCTTGCTACATGTAAATTGCCTGCTATGTGTCAACACTGACTGTACTTCCAAAGTACTTTATTGGCTGTAAAGCATTTTGGATCTTTCTGTGGCCATAACAGTTACTATATAAATGCAATTTAATTTTAATAACTCAATAGTTACTCATAGAAATCTAATGTTATATCACTGGGATGCTTTTTTGCCATTATTATGGCAATAATGTTTTTTTCAAATTTAAAAAAAAGTTATGATATTTCAGCTACTTTAATCCCATGTGTATCACTGATGATTTGTATTTACTCTGTGGAAATTTTAATTGAGTAGAAGATTTTACTGCATTTTACTTTCTGATTTGCTGTTTGAGAATACTTCAGTGTAATTGGCTGCCAACTCCCTGCGGTGATATCACTGTTACTGTATGCCTAGTGTTTGTCTTGATCTTGCACATATCAAGAAAGGGAAACTTCATGCCTCAGAGATCACTAGATAGCAGAAAATCCCTTTAATACTTCAAAGTACTCTTTTGGTATGATCCTAGATATTGAATATTGTTAGATATTATTACTGGAGCGAATCATAGATTTACATTTAAATAGTTCCCATTTCTGTCTTTGTTCACTCCTTTCCTCAGCAATATTTTGTGTTTGATTTTGTCTACTTTCTGTGGTTTTATTTACCCTAATGAAGAAGAGCATATCTTCTCAACATCACAACTATTGATCTCACCCTGCTTGGCTGTTGTATGGAACCCCCTACGTGTTAACCCCTTAAAGCCAAATACATAACAATATTGTCAAATTTGATGGAATTTTAATGCATTTACTTTAGGGGAAATTTGGCATGTTAATATGCTGCAGTTTTTCTTATCTGCGATGTTTTGTGTTATGTTGCTGAAAATATTACTGATGAAATACTTAGCAGTTGTAGTAAAATCATGCGTATACTTAGGATGAAGAAGATTATGAGTACCACATATGCTTGGTCCAGTTCTTGTTGGATTCATTTGGATATCAAAGTTGAAACTTTATTGCTGGAACAGCACAGCAGGTCAGGCAGCATCCAGGGAACAGGAGATTCGACGTTTCGGGCACAGGCCCTTCTTCAGGAATGAGCAGAGAGTGTTCAGCAGGAGAAGATAAAAGGTAGGGAGGAGGGACTTGGAGGAGGGGCGTTGGAAATGTGATAGGTGGAAAGAGGTCAAGGTGAGGGTGATAGGTCGGAGTAGGGTGGAGGCGGAGAGGTCAAGAAGAAGACATTTCCAACTCCCCTCCTCCAAGTCCCTCCTCCCAACCTTTTATCTTCTCCTGCTGAACACTCTCTGCTCATTCCTGAAGAAGGGCCTGTGCCCGAAACGTCGAATCTCCTGTTCCCTGGATGCTGCCTGACCTGCTGTGCTGTTCCAGCAATAAAGTTTCAACTTTGATCTCCAGCATCTGCAGACCTCACCTTCTCCTATAACAGAATACTCCCCACTTGCCTGGATGAATACAGCTCCAACAACACTAAAGAAGCTTGATACCATCCAGGACAAAGCAGTCCGCTTGATTAACACTACTCCCTCCACCACTAATGCTCAGTAGCATCAGTGTACGCTGTCCACAAGATGCAATGCAAATTCATCAAAAGTCCTCAAACAGCACCTTCCAAACCCATAACCACTTCGACCTAGAAGGCCAAGGGCAACAGATACATGGGAACATCACTACCTGCAAGTTCCCCTCCAAGCCACTCACCATCCTGACCTGGAAATATATTGCTGTTCCTTCACTGTCGCTGGGTCAAAATCTTGGAATTCCCTCCCTAATGGCATTGTGGGCCCACCCAAAGCAGGTGGACTGTAGCAGTCAAGGAGGCAGCTCACCTCCACCTCTAGTGAGAAATGGGAAATAAATACTGGCCAACTAGCCAATGTCCCCTGAGTGAATAAACAAAGCTGCTGTCAAGGAAGTACATCAGGTAAATGTGGGATTGGTGTACCGGCATGGTCAGGTGTCAGGTAAGTGTGGTGCCAGATCAGTAGGGTGCCAGCTGAGAATGCCTCAGTACATTCCTGGTGAAGGGCTTATGCCTGAAACGTTGACTCTGCTGCTCCTTAGATGCTGCCTGACCTGTGCTTTTGCAGTGCCACACTTTTTGACTCAGTGCAAGGTGGCAAGCATGCCAAATAGGTGATACAGCATTAAGGGCTGAGTGAGACAAATTGGGTCTGGCAGTGGATAGGGGAGAGTGGGTGCTGTGGGTGCCATGGTTGCCTGGTCCAGTATGGGAGGGTGGAGGGAGGGTCATTCAGGAATATAGGGCCGTGTCCAGTGTGGTGGCAGGGTGTTGTTGGTCAGGGATGACTGTGCTTGTTCATCCCAGGGATGGGAGAGGATCGGCATGTCAGGTTTGTTTCTGGGAATTTCCCACAACACCATCCACTGAGATCATTACGCCAGTTAGTTATAGCTGGAAAGATGCGCAGCAAGGGACTTTGGAACAGTTTTGGATTTGTATGGGATGCATCTGCAATCAAATGGCCAGTGAGTTTCACTGTAAGTGCAGAATGACAGTTTGAAGTGGGATGCTGAAGAGTTCAGAGATACACTTGGCATGTGTTCAATATCCATTATTTAAATAATTGAGAACCAAATGCGAAAAATGAAGCTGCTCAGATTGTTGGATGTATCAAACTCTTGGTTGTATTATTTTGTTTTGCATAATATCAGCCACTCAAAAGTGAAGTAGACCCAGCAAATATATAATGACTGAAACTGAATTTTCATAGCAGTAAGGGTTAATCTTTGTTGATTAGTTTAGCCGAAGACAAAACCTGATTAAATCACTGATTAGAAATAACACTGAAATTTTTGGAGATAAATATAGGTGGAAATAATGAATTTTTTGCCTTCATTAGTCAGGACATTCAGTGTAGGAGTTCGGATGTCGTGTTGTGGCTGTACAGGACATTGGTGAGACCGTTCTTGGGATACTGCGCACCCTTCAGCAGGTGCTGAAAAGATTTGCAAAGATGTTGCCGCGTCTGGAGAGTTTGAATTATCGGGAGAGACTGGGGGTTTTTCCCTGGTGTGTCGGAGGCTGAGAGGGGACCATATAGAGGTTTATAAAATCAAGAGGGGCATGGATCGGGTGAATAGTCAAGGTCTTTTTCCTAGGGTGGGGGAATCCAAAACTGAAGGACATAGGTTTAAGATGAGAGGGGAAAGATTTTAAAAGGAGCTGAGAAGTAATGTTTTCACACCGAGGGTGATGCGGGTATGGAATGAGCTGCCAGAGGAAGTGGAGAAGGCTGGTACAATTACATTTAAAAGGCATCTGGATGGGTATATGAATAGGAAGGGCCAAACGCTGGTAAATGGGACCAGGTCAGATTGGGATCTCTGGTCGGCGTGGACGATTTGGAGCAAAGGGTCTGTTTATGTGCCGTGTGACTTTATGATTCTTTTCCATGGAGTTTGGAACAGTGGATATGTAATCATGCTGTTTTTTTGATAGTTTATGCAGTAAAAACAAGGGTTTAAATAATTGAGACTATATCCAAACTTGAATGAGTAGTGAATCCAGTGATTTCTTCTTCATACTTTGTTTATTTTATGCCATGTCATAAATGTTGGACAATTACTCATTATAAAGGTTTGGAATTCAATGCAGACATTTGTCATTATCAGCAAAATATCTGAACATAATATAATGTTACAATTTGTTCTTAGGATCTAGCAATTACAGACAAGGGAGCATTTACTGTCGCCATGAGATTTATATCCCAGTGTCCCGAGGAATACCCTCTGATCAATGTAGTGCCCATTAATTTAGACAAAGGCTGTAAAAAGTATGATAAAGAGGAATGAGACATTCTCATCATAATATGTAAAACGAGAATAGTCCCCATTTAGGATTACGGCCACAACTCCATTTCGAGTTACAACCCTAAAAGGTAAAGCATTTGAAGCAAATAGACCATTTATTTCTTTTTGCTTTGTTTCAATAATTTTACATTCTTTTAAGGTCATTGTTCACAAATGGAAAGGTTCTTGTTATCCACTTTATTAGGCCCTATTAGTGCCAAACCATTGCATTCAGTTAGACATGGCTTGTTGCGAGGATTGTGTTACTCCACCTTGTACCACACCTGAACTCCAATCGAAGAAATATACCCCATTGTATAGCTGGGGACCCAATATACCGGCCACTACAGCGGACAGCTGAAACTGACAACCGGAAGCGGCAGGGACAGGCCACTATAAATGCCAGAGGAAACACCACAGAAGCGCTTCACAGGAGGCTCCCAAGCACTGAGAATGTCACCTAGACAGGGGACGAAACATTTGCAACAAAAACTTCCAGCTCGGCGAACAGAACCACAGCAACGAGCACCCGAGCTACAAATCTTCTCACAAACTTTTAAAATCAGTAAAGTTGTTGAATATTAAAGAAACCTGGTACAGAAGAAAATATATAATTAGCCATATTGGTAGCTTGTTATATGTTTAATATTACGATTTGGCCAGAGGAGTAATGGGACTAGAGAGATACATTCTTCCTGTCTTGGACAAAACAGTGTGAACACCAAAGGTCAACAATAACAGTCGTTAGAAGGAATTCATTAGAAAAAACTCGAGTGAAGATTGAAGTGAACGGTGTCACACTGGAATGAGTAGATATATTTGTCTATTTAGAACAAATGATAACAGACTATAGCCAGAAGTAATTTTATGAAGATGAAGGATGTTTTAACAACAAGAAAACTCAAGTCTGTAATAAAGAAATGTCATAAGATGCCATCTTCCAGCCACTTTCCTGTGTGCCTCCAAAGCATTATGCCTTAAATGATAATCTGCCCACTAACTTACTGTAGTAAACATTTTCAAACTTCCAATGTGCTCTGAGTATGGATGTTTCTTCTGACGTTTATTGGATATACCGCTGACAAGTTTATGTTTATGGCTCCTGGTTTTAAAAACACCACAAGCGGGAGCCAGCTCGATTCTATCTTTATCCCGTGCTCAATAACACGTGTGATTTTCAACAGAGGCAATTGGAAGAAGGTGAGCAAACTCTGTTGGCAGATGTTACCTGAATGAATGAATAAGTAATGACCTTTGTCCTGCAACGTTGATAGTTGATCAAAGAGCAGGGTTTATCATAGCCAGGGAGAGAAGTCAATTGGGACTAACTGTTAGAGGTATGAGTGACATCATTTTATTCTTTGATTATAATGTTCTTAATGTTGTTTCTTATACAGTTCTACTTTATTTATATTTGAATAGAATTTATCAAAGTTGAGTAAAATATTTTTCAATGGTCTAGTTATTAATGATTATTTTAATTATATCATGAAGAAATTTTAGAAATACTGGAGAACGAGAAACAGAAGAGTATCTGTTAAAATCCATTCAGAAATGACACATTACCAACAGACTAAAACATAGGACCAAGATGAGAAGAGGAATTCTCCTGAGCTATCCCAAGGTTGTAGTTTGTGAAGAAGGAACATGAAGTGTTTTGTTCAATACACTTCCCCTGTTCACACACATACATTAATGCTTGCAGTAGACTTGGATCTTTGTGCCATGCCTGTGTTCCGATAGCTAATGTTTTAGATGACATCTTTGTGTTCACAACTAATAGAGGATTTCATTCAAATCTTTCAAGCTTAGCATAAAATGTGTTTGAACTTCAAATGGAAGCGTATTTTCATGTTACACGTAATGAGCAACTTGAGCTGTACTGAAAGTCAAAAGCTACAAAAATCCAATGCGTTTCAGGAGGTTTTCCAATTTAATGCATTTTCAGTGGGGCTGTGTTTTGTCAGCTCTTTATTCTTCCTGAAAGATAGTTTTCTGATATGGTGAACATACACTAGCAGAGTTTTCACACTTTGTACTCTGAGCAGTCGGTTGTGAATGAGTTAAAGAAATTTCCCTACATTTCCTGGATACTGTCTTTTACGACCTTATTTAATGATTATATTGTATTGTACCAGGTACAGGAAAACCACAGCCTTTGGTGACAGGTACCTTCAAACTGATTGTGGCATCTTTAAATCAACTATCTGATTAAATATTAGCCTATGCTGACTCAGGTAGTAGATAGACTCAAAATATGTTTTATTTTCTTAAAAAAAGTGTCTGAAAGTTTGTATCATTGTATGATTCTATACAATTTCAATTTTCTATTCATTAGTTTAAATCTTGACTGTTTTCCTCTGAAATGATTCCTTTTTTTTAGAAAATAATTTAAATCTTCAGGTCTAAAGGTCATTCTTAGTACAACTTTAAATTTTCAAGTTAAGATATTGTTTTTAGTGATATGGGAAATTTCATTTTAGTAAAAGTCTTCAGATTAACAATGCCCTAAACATCTCAGTGGGGAAAATAATAGCACTCAATGTCATTGACTGAAGGCATGTGACTTCAGTGGGGCATGACCAGAGTTTGGTCAAATAGATTGGAGACAACATTTAGTGGGAAAGAATGTAAATGAACATTGGGCTATCTTCATATAAAAGGTACTTCAAAAACAGTCAAGGTATATTCCCCCAACAGGGAAACGCAAATAAATCCAGAGATCCTTGGATAAAATTAAGTTACGGGGGGGTCAGGACTTGCAGTTAAACATCCAAGGATTTTCAACTTATCTAAAAGACAGGGAGGTGGGCAGAGGGGGCGGGGTTCCCTTGTTAGTTAAGAACAAAATTAAATCTATGGCACTGAATGACATAGCGTCGGATGATGTGGAGTCTGTGTGGGTGGAATTGAGGAACCACAAAGGCAAAAAAACCATAGTGGGAGTTATGTACAGACCTCCTAACAGTGGGTCAGGACCAGGGGCGCAACATGTACCGGGAAATAGA
>NC_057718.1:35585725-35591199 GCF_004010195.1 Chiloscyllium plagiosum | reverse complement strand
TGTCCAGCGGCGATTCACACGGATGATCTCTGGAATGGTAGGTCTAACATATGAGGAACGGCTGAGGATCCTGGGATTGTATTCATTGGAGTTTAGAAGATTAAGGGGAGATCTAATAGAAACTTACAAGATAATACATGGCTTGGAGAGGGTGGACGCTAGGAAATTGTTTCCGTTAGGCGAGGAGACTAGGACCCGTGGACACAGCCTTAGAATTAGAGGGGGTAAATTCAGAACAGAAATGCGGAGACATTTCTTCAGCCAGAGAGTGGTGGGCCTGTGGAATTCATTGCCGCAGAGTGCAGTGGAGGTTGGGACGCTAAATGTCTTCAAGGCAGAGATTGATAAATTCTTGATGTCACAAGGAATTAAGGGCTACGGGGAGAATGCAGGTAAGTGGAGTGGAAATGACCATCAGCCATGATTGAATGGTGGAGTGGACTCGATGGGCCGAATGGCCTTACTTCCGCTCCTATGTCTTATCTTATTATAAGATAAAAATTAAAGATAAAAAGAAAAAGTGCTTATGTCAGGTAGAAAATACAACTGAGAACCAAGCCAATTATAAAATATTCAGAAAGGATGTGAAAAGAAAATGAGATAAGTGAACACATGTATCTAACATAAAGGACAAGTCCAAAGTCCTCCATAGGTACATAAATTATAAAAGGCCAGTTAAAGGAGGAGACATATCAATTAAAAACCTCAAAGGAAATTGACACAAGGAGGCAGGAGCAAGACTGTGGTATTAAATTAACATTTTACACTTGCCTTTAATAAGGAAGCAAATGTTACTCAGGCCTGGGGAGAACATTCAATTATTAGAAGGGTTGGGCAAGGACTGATTAGAGATAGTCAACATGGCTTTGTGCATGGGAAATCATGTCTCACAAACTTGATTGAGTTTTTTGAAGAAGTAACAAAGAGGATTGATGAGAGCAGAGTGGTAGATGTGATCTATGTGGACTTCAGTAAGGCGTTCAACTAGGTTCCCCATGGGAGACTGGTTAGCAAGGTTAGATCTCACGGAATACAGGAAGAACTAGCCATTTGAATATAGAACTAGTTCAAAGGTAGAAGACAGAGGGTGGTGGTGGAGGGTTGTTTTTCAGACTGGAGGCCTGTGACCAGTGGAGTGCCACAAGGATTGGTGCTGGGTCCATTACTTTTTGTCATTTACTTAAATGATTTGGATGTGAACATAAGAGGTACAGTTAGTAAGTTTGCAGATGACACCAAAATTGGAGGTGTAGTGGACAGCAAAAAGGGTTACCTCAGATTACAACAGGATCTTGACCGGTTTGGCCATTGGGCTGAGAAGTGGCAGATGGAGTTTAATTTAGATAAATGAGAGGTGCTGCATTTTGGGAAAGCAAATCTTAGCAGGACTTATACACTTAATGGTAAGGTCCTAGGGAGTGTTGCTGAACTAAAAGACCTTGAAGTGCAGGTTCATAGCTCCTTGAAAGTGGAGTCGCAGGTAGATAGGATAGTGAAGAAGGCGTTTGGTATGCTTTCCTTTATTGGTCAGAGTATTGAGTACAGGAGTTGGGAGGTCATGTTGCGACTGTACAGGACATTGGTTAGGCCACTGTTGGAATATTACGTGTAATTCTGGTCTCCTTCCTATCGGAAAGATGTTGTGAAACTTGAAAGGGTTCAGAAAAGATTTACAAGGATGTTGCCAGGGTTGGAGGATTTGAGCTATAGGGAGAGGCTGAACAGGCTGGGGCTGTATTCCCTGGAGCATCGGAGGCTGAGGGGTGACCTTATAGAGGTTTACAAAATTATGAGGGGCATGGATAGCGTAAATCGGCACAGTCTTTTCCCTGGGGTTGGGAAGTCCTGAACTGGAGCGCATAGGTTTAGGGTGAGAGGGAAAGATATAAAAGAGACCTAAGGGGCAACTTTTTCACGCAGAGGATGGTACGTGTATAGAATGAGCTACCAAGGTGGTACGTGTATGGTGGAGGCTGGTACAATTACAATATTTAAGAGGCATTTGGATGGGTATATGAATAGGAAGGGTTTGGAGGGATATGGGCCAGATGCTGGCAGGTGGGACGAGATTGGGTTGGGATATCTGATCGGCATGGACAGGTTGGAATGAAGGGTCTGTTTCCATGCTGTACATCTGTATGACTCTATGACTCTAAGGGTTCAAAATCAATAAGAAGGAGGTATTGGATAAGCTGTTGGTTCTGAGAGTTGACACGAAACCTGCCTGGAGAGGTGTATCCAAGATTATTACAGGGAGTGGGAGTGGTATGATTATTGGTGACTGAATTGGCCAATTCTTGATCTGGAGGCCCTTGAGCAACTGGGGGAGTGGAACATTTGGTTTGGTGGGTCTACTTCTTGAGTGCCCTGTACTTCCTTCAGCAGGTTTATGTCTGTATGTTTCAGACCAGTAAGTAGCTTTGTGGTTGTTGTGTGCCATCAGTCTCTGTCTCCTATTTCCGTGTGTGTTAATCAGCGTTAATCAGAGAGAGGGCTGTCTTTTCAGCTGGACTTTAAAGTATTTGTGAAATGCCCTTAACAGGCCATATGACCTACCCCTGCTCCTATCTCTTGTACTCTTGTTTTCTTGCAATCATCCTCCAACAGATGTTCATGATGAACTCTTCTACAGTTTAGCCTATGGCCAGTAGTTGTCACAAGTTGGAAAGTCTGAGATGTGTTCAGAAACAGATGTATCTGCCCAATGTCAACTCTACCTTTGCCACTTGAATCCCACTGTCGAAAAGAGAGAAAAAGGTGGGTACAAGAACACACCTTTGCTTAACACCATGAGGCAGTGGAAGCTGTCAGGAAGGGCTCCATTCTATCTGACTTGATCTTTGGGCCTTTTGTGCAATTGGTAGAAAGTTGTAAGATGAAAATTGGAGGGTATATGATGTGTAAGGAGATAGCACTTTAACAGTCTATGGGTTGTCATGAACTTCTTACATTGTAATGGTATAGGAAAGTGGTGGGCATGGTTTGTTTTGCTTGGAGTCAAAGGGCAGAGGAGGGGGACCAATAGAGTTACACTTGCATAGCTATGATGGGCTGAATGGCCTTTTTAAAAATGTTCTAATCAACCTGTCCAGAGATGTTATACCTCAGGAACAAATGGGACTTGAACTTGGGCCTCTTGGTCCAGAGGTAGGGCCACTACCACATCACAATGACAGCCTATGAACCTTTCTATGCTATACCATTCCATGATCCATTGACAATGTAATTGGACTGATAGAATTAGGAGTGCTTTCCTGAAATGTAAACCATATCACTCTGTACCACAAACTTCTTTAGCAGTTACATAGCACTTGAATGGCTTAGTTTTGGAAGTATTTTACTTTCCCTTCTCTTAGATGTAGGTGGGTAAATGGAGTTAAGATATAGCTCAGCTCTGGTTTAAATGATGGCTGAGCTGTATAAGGGCTGAATGATTTGTTTGCTACTGTTTGGGGCTTTATTGGCTGGACAGAGCTGAATACAGAAGTTCCATGAATCATTTCTGATCTGCACGAGGACATTGCACCTGATTGCCCCTATTCAGCCTGCAATACTTTTCAAGTCCGACCTCAGATTCGGTGTATAAGTAAAAACTGAAAGAACTGCAGATGCTGTAAATCAGAAACAAAATCAGAAATTGCTGGAAGAGCTCAGCAGGTTTGGCAGCATCTGTGAAAAGAAATCAGAATTAACATGAGAAATAGTCATTTCAAGCAACAAGAACAAATATTTACATAGTGCCTTTAATATAGTGAAACACGCCAAGGTGCCTCACAGAGGCAGAACTGGGGAACTCCGTTCTGAGGAAGGATCACTGGACCTGAAACATTAACTCTGATTTCTCTTTACAAATGCTGCCAGACCTGTTGAGCTTTTCTAGCCATTTCTGTTTTTGTTTCTGATTGGGTGTGACTGCCTACTCCTATCCCCGCAACATTACTGCCCGTTTCCTAGCTCACCTGCTGTGGAAACCTTTGTTCACATCATTGTCATGTGACCATTCCAACACAGTTCTGGCTGTTCTTCTGCTTTCTATCTTCTGTACATTTGAGGTCATCCAAAGTCCTGCTGTCCATTGCATACCCAACTGCAAATCCCTTTCCCATTAGAGTAATGGAGTGCAGACGCACTGACATTGGCTCCCAGTTAAGCAATGTCTTGATTTTAAAATCCTGATCAATTCCAATCATGGTGGCACCCGCTTCCTTTTCTCCAGTCCCTCAGATATCTGCACTCTTCTGTTTCTGGCTTTTTGTGCTTCCCCAACAACGATCGCTTCACCAATAGGCATGATTTGGAGATGCCGGTGTTGGACTGGGGTGTACAAAGTTAAAAGCCACAATCACCTGATGAAGGAGCGTCACTCCGAAAGCTAGTGTGCTTCCAATTAAACCTGTTGGACTATAACCTGGTGTTGTGTGATTTTTAACTTCACCAATAGGGGGAGTGCCATACCTTCAGACTTCCAGGTCCCAAGCTCTGGAATTCTCCTCATGCCATCTCTCTCTGCTCTCTATCTCATTTTCCTCCTTTAAGATATGCCTTACCATCCAACTCTTTAACAAAACCTTGAGCCATCTCAGCTAGTATTTCCTTATGTACCTCAGTTGTCATACTTTGTTGTAAAATGCCTCTGTGATGCACCTTGGCATGTTTCACTATATTAAAGGCACTATATAAATATTTGTTCTTGTTGCTCGAAAGGGCTATTTCTCACACAGGCAGATGGCATAACTTTTCCAGGTTAACATACTTCATTATCTTCTTGTCTGAGCTCATAACAAAACATATAATAAAACATGAGATCATTAAGCCAGTCTCTGAGCAGCTAAAATTTATTGAATTGAAAGCTTGAATCAACCATTTTACTTGGATAAACATTCTTCAAATGTCCTCCTGGTCCCTAAAAGTGAAATCAAGTGAATCTCTAGTACATGAAAGAGATTTGAACTCTTTATTATTTGCCTTTCTTGCTGTGACATTTCCATCGTTCCAGCAACTGCACACAGCATGACATATCTCTGTTTTGTTCATTATAAATCTCAATGCTATTGAATATGCAGTCAGTATTTTGTTAACGACATCAATGGCAGAGTAGGTGTTTTTTCCACATATTCAGAACAATGTAAAAAATATTCTTATTATTTCAAAACTTGTACAAAGTTTATGGATGAGAAATGAGTCTGTGTTGTGTTTATTTTGCAAGTGTATAATGGAAACACTGAATGGAGTTTTCTTTTCTTTTTGAGATTAGAGTCATAGAGATGTACAGCATGGAAATAGATCCTTCGGTCCAACCTGCCCATGCCAACCAGATATCTCAACCCAATCTAGTCCCACCTGCCAGCACCTGGCCCATATCCCTCCAAACCCCTCCTATTCATATACCCATCCAAATGCCTCTTAAATGTTGCAATTGTACCAGCCTCCACCACATCCTCTGGTAGCTCATTCCATACACGTACCACCCTCTG